>NW_020943962.1:45346-197803 GCF_900497805.2 Vombatus ursinus
CACACACACACACACACACACACACACACACACACACACACACACACTACGTAACAACAACAAAAACCCTTTATGATCTGCTCACCAATGCAGTCCATGTTGAGTGAATTCATTACATGCCGAGATGTGACTGCATTCTCTATTTTCAGCCTCCGAAGAACCAGACTGGCCAAGATGGCCTGGACTCTCGCTGGGAGCAGGCTGAGTCCGATGTAGATGGGCACGTAAAGGGCGTAGCGCAGCCAGCAGAGGAGAGGAGTTGCCACCCGGCCGTTGGGCGTTTTAGCGATTTTCTCTATCGTTGGAAACAGCAGGAGGGACCGAAGAACCTGAAAGCAGAGCACAGGGCACCGTGAGCGCCACATTCCGGCTCGCCCTCCACACTGAGAGTGGCAACGGCGGCAGCTTCTAGGAGGCAACCACCAACCCCACTTGACTTTGAAGTACAGAGAAAGAAAGCTGGTCCCGCCGGAGGCTGCCTCCCCGTCACTGGCCCGGGCCACGGCTGGGCCGTTAGCCTAGGGGAGGGCACGGGACTGTTCTGGTAGAGGCACCCGGTAGAAAATCACATCCAAAACTTCTGAGCCGAATGTGACACTAAGGCCACAAGCCCTCTTCTCCGCTGCAGCATCAGTCTCCACAAAGCAGACCCTGGAATCTCTGAACGCCTGAAGTGGGGACTCGCTCACTAATCCAGCAATTACAAGTGGGAATGGCTGACGACGGTGCCACAAGAGGGCAGCACACCGAAAAAAGAGCCCCTTTCCTGCTCAGACGCTCTCAGCCTTCCGTCCTTCTACAGGGTGACCCTGTTCACTAGGGTCTACCAGGAAACGACCTGAATAAAATTAAAACAACGTGAAAAATGGCTCAAGTTGGACATAATGGAGGCTGGGTGAAAACGAGGGGACGGCGTCGATGAAGGTGGGACCGGAGCTCTCTCAATGTGGGCAAATGTGAAAAAAAATGCCCACGCCCGTCCAATTCACCGAAATGGAGGATTCATGGTCTCTGAGTTACTACGACGCACACAGAGAGATGAGGAGCTCCGGGGGTAGACGCTCCCCACTGGGAGGGCCAGGGCTCACCAGGAATTTGGAAGACGAGGCCTTGGGAGGAAACCGACACACACGTGGCCAAGTGCCTGGTCCAGGACTGTTCACCGAGGCGTGTGTGGGTGTTGTTCAGTTTTCACTCCTGTCCGACTCTCCGTGACCCCATTTGGGGTTTTCTTGGCCAGGATACAAGAGTGCTCAGCCATTTCCTTCTCCAGCTCATTTTACAGATGAGGAACCTGAGGCCAACAGGGTGAAGTGACTTGCCCAGGGTCACACAGCTAGTAACTGTCTCTGGCCAGATTTGAACTCAGAAGACTTACGTCTTCTTGACTCCAGGCCTGGCACTCTATCCACTGTGCCTCCCAGCTGCCCATGTACACAAGGAGTGAATGTCAGTGGCAGGATTTACAGTTACTGTCATAAAGACCGAAAACACCAATAGACAGGATTTGTGAAATTCATCTTTTCTCCAGCATCTGTGAGTTTCAAGAATTCAGAGGAGATGGGACAACCTGAAGTGAGGGGCACCACCCCACGTGGCCCTATGAGGAAGCTGCTGTCGACCTGAAGAAGCAGAAGGAAGGGCAGACACGAGGAAAAGTGGGCCACACCTGGGGCGCGGGGTCGGGGGAGCTTCTCCTCCATTGTCCCTTGTTTCCCCACCACCGGCAGCCCTCACTCTTCCAGTGAGAGCAGACCACAGGCTGGAGTTTGGGGGGCTGGCACCCTGGGGAGGGCCAGAGGGGACGGGAGGCTGGACAAGATGCCCTCCATGTTCTTTCCCAGGGGAGCCTCGGCGAGGCTGACAAGGGGCTTCCCTCCCACCTCGCACACATGGGCCTGTGCATCCACTGGGGGCGCTCCAGGTGAGAAGGCCATGGCTTCTGCACAACCTCCCTTCCCTACAGCAGAACACAACCCGAGTCATTGGATTAACTGAAGGAAGAGCAGACATAGAATGGATTCCGGGGGTATGGCGGCTCCAGGCACACAGAACGCCCCCTCCCCGCCCCCAGCAGCTCATGTGTCTCCTCAGCGCCTTTCCTGCGCCTCTCAGATACCAGACATTCAACTACCTCAAACTACTGTATTTGTTCTGCATATGCCATTTACTTAAGCACACCAGGGAGAAGGTAAGTTCCAGGGTGGTGGGGGACATCTCATTCTCTGTGTCTGCATCCCCTATCGAGCTCAGTGCCTGGCACACAGTAGGCTCTTAATAAATGCTTACAACGGACAGATTGATTGATCCAGGGCTCTAAGGCAATTAAGATCTATGTTTACATTTTCTCATAAGTTACTAAGATGACAAAATTTATTTTACTAGTTATCAATTCACTCTGAGCCCTACCTAGTTTATTAAATATTATTCAACAAATTGAAGAAATCTTTTACCATAAGCTTTTGTTCTCATTTCTATATACACGTACACATTTTGATGTGTGTATTTCTATATATATATATATACACATATAAAATATATATGTACTAAAATTTATATAGTGCCTGTTATGTGTCTGGCACTTTACAAACATTATTTCATTTGATCCTCACAACAACCCTGGGAGATAGATGCTATTTTTGTTCCCATTTTACAGACAAGGAAATTGAGGCAGGCAGTGGTGAAGTGACTCGTCTAGGGTCACCTAGCTGGTAAGTATCTAAGGTTGGATTTGAACTCAAGTCTTCCTAACTCCAGGACAGGCTTCTATCCATGGGACATCAGGCTTAAAAACACATCAAGTCAACAGTCAATAGCTAAGCAATGTATGACCAGTATATCCAACAATAAAACAAAGACATAAATAGCCACTTAGAAGGCATTTGTAAGAACACTGATCTGGCAAAGACAAAAACGAGCTGATCCTCAGGACTCAGCCCCAGCTCCCAGGACGGCAAGCTAAGCTCCTGAGGTGGGCCTTCTCTGGGGCAGACGATGGGCGTGTGTACGAGCACAGGCAGAACCACCACTACGCACCTGGGGGGGGAGGGTCCTGCTGAGAACTGAAGTCTCCCCTGACCCCCTCTATTCTGCCTCTGGCTCTCTCCAGAGAGCAGCCAAAACACCTGAGCATTCTCCCCATCGTGTCCCTTCACAAGACAAGACTAAAGGACATTCAGGCTCTCCACAGAGAATTTCTCTTGGCCCTCTCCCTCTGTCCCTCCCTCGCTCTACCGCTAGCACAGGTAACTTGACCTCAAAGACAGAAAGTGGCTCGGTGGGCACTCCCCAAGAGGCCACTCCTTCCTAGAGCCACGCACAATACATGGTCTCTCAGGGAGGATTGGGGGAAGCCAGGAGGCCGTTTTCTCATTATAAAAAGCATTAGAATCAGAAGCATCTCTTCCTACAAAGCATTTAACACAGGCCAAGAAGAAGGCAATGAGATGGACAGCGGGTAGATGGAGGTGCCGTTTTTGCCTTCGAGAAGCTTGTGTGATATGCCACTAGTCAGGCTGCCCAATAAAGCAGGACTCCTAGGCGGCCACAGAAGAACGACCGGAGGAGGACAAGGCTGGCTGCCCAGCTCTGTGAGCTCCGTGGCGTCCTCAAATCCTCCCCCTCACTCACACTACATGTCCACTCCACTGCCAATTCTGCAAACTGATTCTATGTACTACTGGTTTGTTTGCATCCTGACCTTTATGGATTGGAGAATGGCTCTTTACATATTTTTCACAGAAAACTTCTGTTAGAGAAGTTTGCTGAACAGATGATTTCTTAGTCGATTGAGAAAAGTTAACTAAAGCAGTTGGTGGTACAGGGGATTGAGTGCTGCTCCTGGAGTCAGAAACACCTGATTTCAAATCTGGTCTCAGACACTTAGTAGCTGTATGATCTTGGGCAACTCACTTAACCTCCGCCTCAGTTTCCTCAATTGTAAAATGGGGATAATAGCACTACCTCATAGGGTTATTGTGAAGATCAAATGAGATATTTGTTAAGTGTTTAGCACAGTGCCTGGCACATAGCAGACTCTTAATATATGTTTGTTGCTTCCCTTTCTAATTCCACCTGCACTGACTGGGCCAAAGTTTTTCATATTCATGTAATTAAAGCTTTCCATATGACATCCCGTGATTCCCTCTATCTTCTGTCTGATCAAGGACTCATCCTGTCTCCATTATTATGAAGAGATTCTTTTCCAAGAGCTTCTAATTTTCATGTTTACACCCAGGTCACGTCTCCATGTGGAGAGAACGGCAGCATTTGGTGTGAAATGCTGGCATCGTCTTAGTTTCTGCCACAGTGCCTTCCAGCTTTTCCTGAGCTTTTGTCAAAGAGCATGTCTTGAACCTAGGAATTAGTCTTGGGTTTATCAAACACAATGATACTTGACACTATGCTGAATTGCTTCTGTGTCTTACACAACAAAGACTTCTATTGATTAATTTTGGTTTTCACCAGTACTACGGAGTTTTGATGATTACGGCTTTGTAGTATAATTGGAGACCTGTCCCATATTTCCACTGTCCCCCACATCCCTTCCCAGTTTTCATTATTTTCCTGGAGATTCTTGACTTTTTGTTCCTCCAGAGGAACTTTGTTATTATTTTTTCAAGTTCTATCAATTAATTCTTTGGCAGTTTGGTTTGACACTTAATTCTTAAATTAATTTAGGAAATATTGTCATTTTTATTACACTGACATATTAACCATGTACAATTAGCATCTCTATGATTACTAAGCCTGCCTTTATTTCTGTAAAGAATGCTTAGTGGTTGTGTTTATATTATATAATTCCTGTGTGTGTCTTGGTAAATGGTCCATCAGACATTTTATACTCTCTGCAGTTACGTCAAAAGGAATATGCTTTTCTATCTCCTCCTGCTAGCTTTCGTTTGTCATATATGGAAAGGTTAATTTGTGTGCATGTCATTTAAAATTTTCTACTTTGTTGAAGTTAACTGTTTTGATTAATTTTTTAACTAAATCTTTAGGTTTTTTTCTCTGAGTAAGTCATTCTATCGTCTCCAAGAAAGAATAATCTCATTTCCTCTTTTCCCATGCCTGTTCCCTACATTTCTTTTTATCTTATTGCTACAGCTACTGTGTCTAGACCTGAATCAAATTACAGTGGTGACAACAGAATTCTGGCTTCACCCCTGATCTTACTGGAAAGGCCACTAGTGTTTCTTTATTACAAATAATACCAATTTGGGGGTTTAGATAGACACCATTTACTATATTATGGAAGTCTCTTTATTCCTATACTTTTTTTTAAAATAAAAACGGGTGTTGGACTTTATTAAAGGCTTTAAAAAAACTACTGATATATTGTTAAGCAATGGCTTTCTAAAAAAGAAATAAAAGCTCTATAGTAAAGAATTAGATGGAGAATAGGTGAGAGAGAAGGGAATCAGTTAATAAGTATTTATTAAACGCCTACTATGTGCCAGACACTGAGCTAAGTGCCAAAAGTGGTAAACCTTACCCCAGAAATGAACTCCATGCAAACAAGAACAGACCAAACAGAAGTCAATGCCAACATGAGATAGTAAGAATATTAGAAAAATCAAGATTGAAAAAAATTAGAAGAAAATGCAATATATCTGATATAAAAAAACAAATAACAAGAAAAAAGGTCAAGGGGTGATAACTGTGGACTCCTAGAAAACTACGATAAAAAAAAAAGCCTGAATACTCTATTTCAAGAGATCATAAATGATTAGCACTAATGGGTAAAGTTAGAAAGAACCTGCCAATCGCCTTCTACAAGGGAACCCACAAGAGCATCTGCAGAAAGGGCAGAGCCAAAGGCCAGAGCACCCAGAGAGAGGCTGTTTAAGAAGAATCAAGGAACCAAAGACTCGGGAGTTTGTAACAAAAATAGGAGGTGATCTTGGAATATAGTATTCCGAAAGGCAAAATATAGAGGTTTACAAGAAAGAACAACTTACCATGCAAAGCTAAGTATAATCCTGGGAGAGGGGCAGCCAGGGGGCGCTGCAGTGGATAGAGCTTGGAGGCAGGAAGACTCCTCTTCCTGAGCTCAAATCTGGCCTCAGACCCTTACTAGCTGTGTGATCCTGTACAAGTCCCTTAACCTTGTTTGCTTCAGTTTCCTCATCTGTAAAATGAGCTGGAGAAGGAAGTGGCAAACTATTCCAGTACCCTTGCCAAGAAAACCCCAAGTGGGGTCATGACGAGTTGGCAATATCAAAAGTCTTGGAAGGGGATAGGAAGGGAACAGATCTTGAATACCTTTTGGACATTTTTTTTTCTGGGGAAAAAAAGAGGTGTTAAGGGGTGCCAGAGTGTATGGAAGTCAGGAAGACCCAAGTTTAAATCTAGCCTCCAGACACTATCTCGTTGACCAAGCCACTTCACCTCTGCCTCAGTTTCAACAGTAAAATTGGGATCATTAATAGCACCTACTTCCCAGGACTGCTGTAAGGATCAAATAAGATAGTATTTGTAAAATGCTTAGCACAATGCTTGGCACAAAGTAGGTTCTATATAAATGCTACTTATTATCAATATATAATAACAACAACAACAACAACAATAATGGCTATCACCATTATTATAGAGCTAAGTGGGAACTTTGAAATACACGCAAAAGAATCCAGG
Source organism: Vombatus ursinus (assembly GCF_900497805.2). Taxonomy (NCBI): domain Eukaryota; kingdom Metazoa; phylum Chordata; class Mammalia; order Diprotodontia; family Vombatidae; genus Vombatus; species Vombatus ursinus. Next base: position 51,980 of record NW_020943962.1, read on the forward strand.
GATACCTAGAAGGAAAGGTTTATTTGAGCACTAGGAAGGAGCAGTCCCCACAGGGATGTTGTGCTGACATTCTATTGGGGGAGAAGAAACCAGCATCCCCACAGAACCCTCCCACCTTCAAAGGGAACACTGAGGGAGTTAAGTAAGACTGGTTCTGTTCCAAGGGCTTAGAAGGGAGAAGGACAGCAGGGTAAAAGGAGGCATGCCGATCCAAAAATCTCAGGAAAAAGAGAACTCGAGGCCCTTGACCACAAGCAGACAAATCAACAGGGAAAACATTAACAACGGAAGAAACGTGGCCTCCAGATCAGGCATGTAGGAATAAAGACTTCAAAATGAAGGGAAAGAATCCAACGCTTGATGAGACCAAGGACCCCATGGAATGTGAGGAGCACACGGACCGCAACATGCTGTTCCTGAGAGGTTTAAAAGAGAAATGAGAATTATGTGAGCAGAATTTATGTCCTGCAAAAATCATGAGCAGAATAGCAAAGCTGGAATCTGCCACAGCCAGTCTCACCAAAGAAACAAAGAAAGAACAATAGACAGACTGCAAATACACAGAAGTGAAGGACCACTTAGGAGAAGGGGAGCAAAACCCAAGCATGTTAACAGGAAATCTGCTCCCCATGACAATAAACACACTGATCTGGAAGGCAGGATGCACAGACACAACCTGAGGGTCGCGAGTGGAAAAACACGACAGGACAAAAAACCTTAGCACCACAATGAAGGAAATAAGAGAGAATTTGCCAGAACTACTAAATGTAGAAAATGAAATCTTAATTGAAAGAATTCACGGACTGCCTTCAGGAAACAACCTAAGGCTGAAGACTCCAAGACATACAGTGGTTAAATTTAACAACTCAATTCAGAAACAAGTTCTTCAAGCCATCGAGAGAAAGACCTACAAATACAAGGAAAAGGACATTCAAATAATACGAGACTATTCTGCCCCCACTAGGAAACTGAAGAGGGAACGGAAGAACGTGTTCTGAAGGGCATGGGAGCTCAGGATGCAGCCCAGAGTGACCTACCCTACAAAGCTGAGCTTGACCATTCAGGGCCAAAGATGGCCACTTGATAATAAAGATGAGCTCGAAATATTTTTAGAAAGAAAACCAGAACTGAAGAGACACCCCAAACAACAGAAACACAAGAGTGGTGAATAAATGCACACAGTAATAGAGCAACAATAGATATTGAGAAGAGGCTTCTTTCTAAATGTGCACAAGGAGACAGGAGTGAAGGCAGAAATCTGGAAGAGGTCACAGTGAAGAGGCAGTGGGGGCCTCACGGACAGAACCTGAGCACACCCTGCCTAGGGTGGATGCTTCTTCTGTGGGACAACTTTACAACCCAGGAGGGTACGTGCAAACAGGGAGGAGAGGTAGTGATGTGCTGGGGTCAAATCAATGAAGGGAAAGTAACCTCTGTGGTCCCAGGAAGAGAAGAGCCTATAGGAGAGTAGATGAGGAGGAGGAAAGACCGAAAAGGGGGAGGGAGGAAGGACACCTTACTTTGGAGGTTGGAGGGCATTCCACTGATGGATGTGCCTATGGGTAAAGGGAGATGAAGACCTTATGCTGGATGGGGCTTGGGGGTGGGGGTGGGATCAATGCTTGAATAGTCTACTTGTTTTAAATTCTGTTTTCCTTCTTTCCAACCTCCCATCCCATTGAAAAAAGGAGAAAAGAAACAAACTCCTTATAACAAACAGGCCCAGCCAGGAGAAATGCATTTCCTTCTTGGCTGTATACAAGAACACACGAAGTCCTCGTACCGTACCCTAAGCCTGTCACCTCTGTCTGTCTGAAGCGTCATCACATGTTCCATCACGGGTGGTTGCTGGTCATGGTATCGACCCTAGGTCTCTCATCTTTCACAGCTGATCATCTCTACAATGTCATTCCTGTTATAGAAACTGTTCTGCTCCCTTCACACTTCATCAGTTTGTGAAAGTCCTCAAAACTGACTTGTTCATTTCTGTTAAATGGATGTTAACAGTATGAATGGCTTTTCAGGTTCTGCTCCCTTCCTTTTGCATCCGTTAACAGAAGTCTTTTCATGTCTCTTTATCTACTTCCTCATTTCTTACAACACTGTAGTATCCATCACATTCACATAGAATTTATTCCATTCACTCCTCAAGACAGAGTTGTGTTTTTCTACCACAGAAGAGCTGTTATAAATATCTCTGTACATAAAGGATCTTTTCTTCTTTCTTTGATATATTTTGGGCACAGATTTTGCAGATATACCTGGGTCAAAGGGCACATGTTATTTAGTAACACTCTGTTATAATTCCAATTGCTTTCCAGAATGGTTGGACACACTTACAGGGCCACCAATAAGGCATCAATGTTCCTGTTTTCCTACAGCCTCTTCAACATTTATCATTTTCCTTTTTTGTCATCTTTGCTAACCTGATGACAGAGAAGTAGATTCTCAGAACCGATTAAATTTGCCCTTCCTCTGGTAGTGATTTGGAGCCTTTTCTTTTTATCACATGGCTAGAAGATAGCCTGGGTTCTTCCCTTCTTCCCTTCCTCATATCCCCAGACCAGAGGCATCAAACACGCAGCTCACCCTGGGGCCAGCAAGACTCCGTGTTGTTGTTCAGTCATGTCTCATTCTTCATGAACCATAGCACGCCAGCCCCTTCCATCCCCCACTTCCTCTTGAAGTCTGTCCGAGCTCTTGCTCATTGTTTCCATGATACTATCTGTCCATCTCATCCTCTGCTGTCCCCTTTTCCTTTTGCTGTCAATCCTTCCCAACATCAGGGTCTTTTCCAGTGAGTCCCATCTTCTCAGTGCATGGCCAAAGTACACAAGTTTCAGCTTTGATATTTCACTTTCCAGTGAGGAGTCTGAATGAATTTAAATATTGACTGATTTCATCTCCCTGCTGTCCAAAGGACTCTTAAAAGTCTTCTCCAGCACCACAATTCAAAAGCATTGATTCTGCGGCACTCAGCTTTCCTACTGTCCAACTCTCACAGTCATACATTGCTATTGGACTTTTTGACTCTGTAGACCTTTGTTGGCAAGATGATGGCTCTGCCTTTTAGTCTGCTGTCCAGATTTGCTGTAGCTTTCCTTCATTTAATTTCGTGGCTGCAGATGGCAACTGCAGTGATTTTTGAGCCCAAAATAAAAACTCTGACACAGTTTCCATTTTTTACCCCAAGCTTTGCCAGGGGAGTGATGGGATCAGTTGCCATGATCTGGTTTTCTGATGTTAAGCTTCAAACCAGCTTTTATAATACCCTCTTTCACTCTCATCAAGAGGCTTCTTAATTCCTAAGTGTGGCCAAAACAGATTAAAAAAAAATGTAATTGGGAAATAGGGAAGAGAATAAGCACTTATATAGCACCTACTCTGGGACAGGTGAGTAGGTGCTATTATTATCCCCACTTTACAGATGAGGAAACTGAGGCAGAGGTAAAGTGACTAGCCCAGGGTTCCATAGCTAGGAAGTATCTGAGGCCAGATATGAACTCCAATCCTTCCTGACTCTAGGCCCACATCTCTATCCATTGTGCCATCTAGTTGTCTCCATATTATGTAAATATCGAACAAAATAAAAATACAATAGAACATGATGTTAATGTGGTTTTCCAAATCATTATGCAGCTTACCAGGATCCTTATGTATAATGTAGTAGCCCTGTTTCTATCTGAATTTGACATGACTGTCTTAGACCATATACCAACTGAGAATGGTACTCATTTTAATAAATTTGAATCAGTTCCCTATATAACCTGGAAATGATCTCTTTATCAGAGAAAATTACTGCAAAGATCTTCCCATTTATCTGCTTCTGTTCTAATTTTAGCTGCATTGGTTTTGTTTGGGCAAAACTTTTATTTTCAAATGTATGTAATCAAAACTGTCCACTCTCCCTTCTGTGACTCTCTTAGTGCATGCCTGGCTGCTAGCTTGTCTTCCATTCACATCCTAAGTTTCTCTAATGTGCATATGCTGTGACCTTCAGTTAAACCATGTGTTTGTTTGGAACTTATCTGAGGTGTCCAGCGCTAGGTGCTCTGCTCACTCACCTTTCCAGCCATGCCTGTTAAAGGGCCCTGGACAGACACTGAGGTGCTGGATACATGTGCTTCTGGAAGCTGGAAACCTCTTCGGTCCCACTGACCAAGCTCCATTTTTTAAGCAATGCCAAGCTGTTGAGAATGACGTCTTCGTAGCACAGTTTGAGATCTAATACCTCGAGGCCCATTTGATTCTCACTTCTTTTATTTCTCTGGAGATTCTCCCCCTTTTTTAAACCTCTTTAAAAATTTATGTTTTTCTCATTCTGGAAAGCACAGGCATACTTGTTTTATCTTCCTTTGCAGATATGACGCTTTTTACAAACTGAAGGTCTGTGGCAACCCCGCATCAAGAGAGTCTATCAGCGCTACTTTCGCAATAGCAGGAGCTCACTTGCTTCTCTGTCACATTTTGACAATTCTTGCAGCATTTCAAACTTTCTCATTATCATTGTATCTGTTGTGGTGCTCTGGGATCAGTGATCTTTGATGTTACCATATGACTGTTTTGGGGCACCATGAACTACTCCCACAAAAGATGGTGAAATTAACCCATAAATGTTGTGCACATTTTGACTGCTCCATCCCCTGACCATTCCCCATCTCTTTCCCTCTCCTTGGGCCTCCCTATTCCCAGAGACACAACATTGAAATCAGGCCTACAACTGCCTCTAAGTGTCCAAGTGAAAGGAAGAGCATCATTGTCTTATTTTAAGAAACTGCTCCAGCCGCCCCAATCTTCAGCAACCATCACTTTGATCAGTCAGCAGCCATCAACATTGAGGCAAGACCCACCACCAGCAAGAGACTGACTTGTTGAAGGCTCATCTGATGGTTAGCATTTTTAGCAATAATGGGTTTTTTTTAAAATTAAGGTATATACATTTTTTTAGGCATAATACTATTGCACACTTAATAGACTATAGTACAGTATAAAAATAACTTTTATGTGCACTGGGAAACCAAAAAATTCATGTGACTTGCTGTATTGTAATATTCGCTTTATTGTGTTGGTCTGGAACTGAACCTGCAACATCTCTGAAGTGTGCCTGTCATTCTTTGGTAGTCTGATTGGTATGGCATTGAATATGGAAATTTATTTAGTAGCATTGTCATTTTTTATTATATTGACTCAGCCCACCTACCCAGGAGCAATTAATGATTTTTGAGTTATTTAGGGCTATTTCTGTAGACAGTAGTAACTGTTTACACATAGTTCTTATGTGTACAGTAGTAGGTAGACTTCTAAGTTTCTTATACATAGTTGTATATAGACAAAATAACTAATTATTTTAAATGCAATCTCCCTATCTTTCTTGCTGGGTTTTATTGGTATCACACAAAATTGCTGATGATTTGTGTGGATTTTCTTTGTATAGCTTCCAAGTTTGCTGAAGTTATTGTTTCAATTCATTTTTTAAACTGATTCTTTAGGGTTAAGAAAGAACTCTATTATCGACAAAAAGTGATCACTTTGCTTTGTCTTTCCCATGGCTGGCCTACTCCTTCGATTTGTTTTTCTTATCCTATGGCTCTGGCCAATATTTCTAGGGCTGTCAGATGGAAGAAGCAAGAATGGACGTCCTTGTTTCACCCCTTTTTGTTTTGGAAAGGATTCCAGCTCATCTTCATTACATAGAAATGGTAGCTCTGAGTGTTATATATACACTATTTATCATTTTAAGAAAAAGGTCCATTTTCCAATGTTTTCTAGTGGTTTTTAAGCAACATGAGTGTTGTATTTTGTCAAAAAGCCTTTTTTAACATATATTGACATAATCCTGTTACATTGTTCATGTTATTACTAATATGGTTAAGTTTAAGTTTTCCTAATATTAAACCAACTTTGAATTCCCAGTACAAACCAACCTGATTATAGTGTATAATCTTTCTGAGATGTTGTTTTAGTTTCTTTGCTAATATTTAATTTCAAATTTCTGAATCACGTTCATTAGCTTTCTCTCCTCTCTCTTACTGTTGTCTTTCTCTATCCTCCCCCTGCCCTGTCTCTTTTCTTCCCTCCCTGTCTCTATTTATCTGCCCCTCCCTCCTTCCTCATATTAAGACCACATCTGTGTCATAGAAGGAATCTGGCATGATCCTTCGCGCAAAAGTTTACAGTAATACTAGATTTACTTGTTCTTTGGATACTTGATGGAATTTACCAGATGAATTCATCTGGTCCTGGAGTTCTTTTCTTTAGAAATTCATATGTAGACTGTCCAATTTTTTACTCTGAAAATAGGTTGATTAAGTTCTTTATTTCTTGTTCTATTAATCTGGGTATTTCATATTTTTGCAAATATTCATTTATTTCATTTAAGTTACAGGTTTTATTGGCATATAATTGGGCAAAAGTTTCTAATAATAGCCTTTATTTCTTCTTCATTTATTGTAAATTCTCCTTTTTCATTTTTGATACTGGTAATTTGATTTTCCTATTTCTTTTTAATCAAATTAGCTTATGGTTCATTGATTTTATTGCTTTTTTCATTTCCACGTGTGGCTTGTTCTGTTTATTCATGTCTCCAGCTTCACATTCTGGATCGGGATGTGGTACACCAGCCACACTCCACTCCCTCTCAGATTCTTGGATGGGGTGGCAGGCTCTGTTTGTTTGGAGTTTGTTCTGGATGGGCAGGGAAAAGCCTAGGCTCCTGGGTCTATCGCTCGGTGGCTTCGGCCTGTCTCTGCCTCCTGAAAAGTTGGTGCCACCCCGACCATGTGCTTGATCAGCCCCAACCAGAGGCTGTAGATGGGGCTCTTTGTAGGTTCCCTAGAGAGCCCCTGGGTCTATGGACACCTGTCTTGGGGCTCTGTTGGCTCAGAGGTAACCCAGGCTCAGCCCCAGAATAGAGGGTGAGTCGTGCTGCTACATCTCTCTGGTTTCCTTTGATGGAGGTTCAGTGGGAGAGGTGGGCTCCTCAAGGATCTTTCCAATACTCTCTTGGGTCTCCTTTAGCATCACTCTCAGTTTTTCCTCTACTTCTCTTACTTGCTTCTCAAAATCCCTTTTGAGCTCTTCCATGGCCTGGGACCAATTCATATTTTTTGTGGAGGCTTTGGATGTAGGAGCTTTGGCTTCATTGTCTTCTTCTGGTTGTATGTTTTGATCTTCTTTGTTACCAAAGTAAGATAATATATTCTGACTCTTTTTGTGCTGCTTGCTCATGATCTCGGCCAATGACTTGAGTTATAGACTCTTTGTTAAGGTAGGAATCTGTTTCCAGTGTGGAGAATGTACCATCCCAAGCTTCAGGGGTTTTGTACAGCTGTTTTCAGAGATACTTCTAGGAACCTGTAAATTTTCAGTTCTTCCAAGGTGCTATGATCAAGGGTGAGATGTTCACTCCTTTCCTGGCCTGTGCTCTGGTCTATGAGTACTCTTTTCTGTCTTGGAACTGTGAAGAGGATTTCCTCTCCACAGCCACTACAAGCTCCACCACACCAGCACTCCTCCTCCCCCCAGGACCACCACCCAGAACTGTGACCCAGATCCAAGCACAGGCAAAGCAAGAGAATCCTGCACCAACAGAGAGATCCCTGCAATCCCCCTCTGATCAGCCACTTGATTCCCCCTAAGTCTGTGGATTGGAAGTTCAGGAGGCAGCTGCTGCCCTGGGGCCGAGCTTGGGGAATAGGGCTGGGACCCCGCGCTTCTCTCTCACCACAGAAACAGACTTTTCCCACTGACCTTCTAAGTTGTCTTTGGTGTTCATGAGTTGAGAAGTCTGGAAACTGCCACAGCTGCCTGTGATTCAATCCTCTGAGGCCTGCTCCAGGTTTGCTGCAGCTGACGCCAAACTGTGTTCCTCTCCCAGCCTGGTGCGATATATCTTCTAATCAACCATCCAGGTTGTCTTGGGCTGGAAATTTATTTCACTTTGTCTTTTTGTGGGTTCTGCTGCTTTAGAATTTGTTTAGATCCATTTTTTTATAGGTATTTGGAAGGGTTTGGGGGAGAGCTCAAGTAGGTCACTGCTTTTACTGCGCCATCTTGGCTCTGCCCCTGCGATACTCTCTTAACCACAAGTCTCTGATCCCTCTTCCAGCTGAGGGCCTTTCAAATGTTTGAAGGGTGATTTTTATGTGACTCCTAAGGCTAACCACACCAGGTAGGGCCTTGAGGTCCTTCACCTTCCTGCTCGCCCTCCTAATGCTTGTGCATGTCCTCCCTATAACACCCCAACCCACAAGACCTGAGAAACGGCTGCCTAAGAAACATGAGAGGAAAATTGAGAATGTGTGAAATTGGGTGAATGTCACAGTGAAATTAGAGGCTTTTATTTTGGAGGGGGGATGAGGTAAGAACTTGGAGATGAATTATGTGATAGAGCATTTGACTAATGAAGAAACCTTTTTGTTTTCAGGGAAAATGACCCTCTTTTCAGTTTCTTTGTACCCTGATGGATCTAGGAATCGGTGTGAGCATTCCTGCCAGTCACCCAGGCTCATTCCATCTTCTCCTCTCACGTTCCTCTGGTCCTCAAAGGGACTTTTCCTAAAGTGCCGGGCACCTCAGTAACTCTGTTCCTTATGCTGAATGACAAAGGTAACAACATCTGTTTAAATGTGTCAGACAATCTTAGCTCCCACATTTTGAACTGATGAACCCTGACAAGACTTTTCTGTTTCAGAGGTTAAGTGACTATTAGCTTACTCACATCTCTAGATGCAATGAAGTGTATCTTTTCATCAAAAAAAAAATATCAAAGAATATCACCTAGAATGTGGGTTAGGTAAGACTGATGAGATTATAATGAATTAGCCAGGAATTCTCATTTTTACTGCTAAAGGCCTTTTTTTCTTTATCTTGCACAAAGCAAAGGAGGTTGGGTGGGGGGAAAGCTGTTCATACAAGATGCTAAAATTCAATAATGTAAACCCGATTTAAAAAGAAGATTATGCTCTTTGTGCTGCCTTCTGCCCCAGGGGTACGGGGTGATGGTGTGTCAGCAGGTATCTGCATGGGAAGCCAACCTCCTGCTGTCACTTCCCCCCCCCCCCCTTGGAGAGGAGAGCTGTGCACACCTGTGAGAGGGCCTCTGCAGACCCAGAGGGATGGCCAGCACGGACCCCAGGCCCTTCCCAGGGAGTACCAGAGTATTCGTCCTAATTCCACATGAGGCCACTGTCAGAGACCATGAACATCCCTGAATGGACCAAAGTTCAGCAACCAAGGTTAAAACAAGGTTAAAATTAAATGTACCAAGTCAGGGTGAAGAATGGAGAATCCAAGAAGCAGAGAGGGCGGTCGGTTCAGGCAAAGATGGACGGAAGGTGGTGCTGAGACTGGAAGCAGGGGCCGGCTACATCTCAGAATGTGCACACAACACAGGCCTCAGTTAGGGAAGTCGCACCGCTGAAATGTACAGCAGGTTTGGGATTCCAGGCTGCTGGCTCGGACCAGCTCCTGGTGATTGCCTCTCTCTTCTCTAGCCGACCCCTAAGCCACAGGCCCACCAAGCAACCCAGGAGGAGTCTGGGAAGGGGCAGAGCCAGCTCTCGTGTGAAGGCTGGAGGGAGCTTGGCCGCCCCAAGCCCAGCCCTGGACTCCAGCGTCTGCTTTCTGTGTGGTTTTCTAGTTCAAGGGAGTGAAGGCCCGTTTGTCCATGGGGAGGCTTCAGCTACAAAGTGTAACTCGGGGCCCCCGGGCTGCGAAAGCCAGGCAGGACACTCAGAATATGCAAAGACTATTACAAGGACGATGCCCGCTGATTGTCTGATCACGGGAGAAGTGAATGCACTTACCATGACACTCTCCCCCAAACAGCAGAGAGAAATGCAATGATCAAACAGAAATCCTCCCTTGTTTCAACAGGCTCATTCTAGGGAATGACACGTGAAAAGGGGAAGACTTTGTATGTCTGAGCTTTCCCTCAGTGGGGGCCCATTGGGCAGCTTACTGCACCAGCCAAGGTGAGTGGGACGGAGGGCCTGGAGGAGGGGCTGGGGGAAGAGAGAGAAGGGGACAGTCTCAAGAGCTGTTCTGAAGGCAGAATCCACAAGCTTTGGCACCTGACTGGCCATGCGGGTTATGTGAAAGTTCAGGGTAAACTCTGAGGTTAAGAACCTGAGTGACTAAAAGGTAGGAAAATTCAGGAGAGGGGTGGGTGTCAATTGGTCAATCAGTTATTAAGCGTATATTGCATTTGCTGCACTGTGTTAAAGGCAAAACCCAGTCTCTGCTCACAGAGGCGCCACATTCTAATGGAGAGGTGGTACGCAAACAATAAGATCTACACAGGGTAAACTGGAGGCCGCACAGAGTAGGTGCTTAGTAAACGTTTACTGGATTGGATACTCATACACCATGACTTGTTCATCCATTCCCCAGTGGTTGGGCAGCCCCGCCAAGTCCCATTTTGGCCACCACAGAAAGAGCTAGAAATCTTCTGGACCTCCTTAGGTAGGGTTTGCTTTGCGTGGGACTGATCTCTCCTTTGTCCCCTTTCCTTTCTGTTTCTCCACTGGCCGAAATGCATTTCTGCACCCAACTGTGTATGTGAACTCTTCCCACCTTTGGCCAATGCAGATAGGACGGAGGTTCAGGTGTCTGCCACTCCCCCCATCCCTTCCTTCTTGTTTTTACAGACTTCTACTTGTGCCCCCCAGGTACGTGCTATCATTTCTCTAGCCTCTCCCACCTCCATATTCCTCTTTCTATTCTTCTAAGATCCAGATGTCGCTGAGTCGTTTCACTTGTGCCTGACTCTTCATGACCCCATTTGGAGTTTCCCATTTCCTTCTCCAGCTCATTTTACAGATGAGGAGGTGAGACACTGAGTGAGGCAAATAACAGAAGTGAAGTGACTTGCCCAGGGTCACAGAGCTAGTAAATATCTGAGGCCGGATCTGAACTCAGGTCCTCCTGAGTCCAGGGCCTGCCCTCCATCCACTGTACCACCTTGCTGCTCAATTAGATAGAGTTTAATTAGACTTCCTCCACGACCCTCAGTGATGACAGGGTTCAGAGAAGACATGTGTATCATCTCCCCATACTGGGATGAGAGCAATATATCCTTCCTAGTCCTTTATGATTGTTCATTTGTATTTATTTTTTATGTTTCTCTTAACTCTTGTGTTGGAACTTCAAAGTTTTTACAGAAGTCTGGCCTTTTCATCAGGAATGCTTGGAAGTCCTCTATTGCACTAAAAGGTCATTTCCTTTGTACTCAGTTTTGTTGGTTAAGTTATTCTTGACTGTAAGCTAAATTCTTTGCCTTCTAGGCTCTGGGCTCCTTTACATTGGTGGCTGCTAAATCATGGGTACCTGAATAATCTCTTTCTGGCTGCTTACAATTTTATTCTCTGATCTGGAGCTTTGGATTTTGGCTGTGATGATCCTGAGGTTTCTTTCAGAAAGATTCTTTGTCAGAATTGGAAATTGAGGGGATGCCCATCCATTGGGGAATGGCTGAGCAAGTTGTGATATATGAATGTAATGGAATACTATTGTGCTATAAGAAATGATGAGCAGGTGGACTTCACAAAAACCTGGAAAGACTTGTGTGGTCTGATGCTGAGTGAAGTGAGCAGAACCAAGAGAATGTTGTACACAATAACAGCCACACTGTATGATGACTAATATTGATAAACTTAACCCTTCCCAGCAATACAAGGATCTAAGGAATCTCCAGAGGCCTCGTGATAGAAAATGCTATCCACATCCAAAGAAAGAACTATGGAAGTTGAATTGCTAATTTTTTTCTCTTCTGTTGAATTTTGTTTCCTCTTTCTGATGGTTTCTCCTATTGGTTTTAATTTTTACTTACAACATCACTGATGTGAAAATATGTTTAATAGGAATGTTTATGTAGAGTCTATATCAGATTGTGTGCCGTCTTGGGGAGGGTGGTGGGGAAGAAGGGGGAGAAAAATTTTAAACTCAAAAGCATGTGGAAGTGATTGTTGATAAATCAAAATAAATTAATAAAAAATTAAAAAAAAGAAAAAAAGAGAAAGATTCTTTGTCCTCTGGTTAAGAAATCTGGGCAGCTGTATTTCACAGTTTCTTGAAAGACGATGTGCAGGCTCTTTTTCCAGTAATGGCTTTCAGACAGTCCAGTCGAACTTCTCCCCGATTCGTTTCCCAGGTCAGCGGTTTGTGCTGTGAGACACCTCCCACCTTCTTCTATTTGTTCAGTCTTCTGACTTTCCTCTTGGAGCCACTGGCTTCTCTTTGGTACAGCCTAATGGCCAGGGAGCCTGTTGCCTGGGCAGGTTTGGTGCCTTTGGTGCCAAACTTTCCAGTTCTTTCTTCCAAAGATTGCCTTGCTTTTCCAAGTTTTTCCCTCTCATGCTCTCATTCCACTTACAAATACGTTTTTAACCTTTTTACACATTCTCACTCCATCTCTTTGTGGAATCCTGGCTGACCATTGACCCACGCTGCGTTCTTCTCGGAGGCTCTGCTCATGCACGGTCTGCCGTTGTTGTCTTCTCCTGGGTCTATGTTGTGCATGTCTCTGTCACCATCGCAGCTCTTTATGGTGGGGTTCTCTTTTTCTTTGTTCATTCTTCCAACCCATCTTCTGCCTTCAGGCTTGAGGTTCTGGCTGGCCTCTACACATCTGAAGTCTGGGCTGGCCTGCTGCTGCTTTCTTGGGGTATTGAGGGTTGTGTTATTTCAGGCTCTTAGGGACCTTTGAGCTTTAAGGGCTATCACAGGGATCAAATCCGGTGCACCATGTGACCTGTGACCCCTGGTCTGAGCGACAGCAGGCTGCTGCTGGACGCAGCCTGCAGGCTGGGGTACAGGCTGGGACTGAGATCCCGCTGGGCTCCTGCTGGCTTTGCTCAGGGGTGGAGGCCCTCTCCTTGGGCTGACCTGGTTGAGTCTGGGTGAGCCGGGGGCCAGAGTCCATGAGACCTCAGCCTGAGTCTGGGGCCCCCTCTTGCCTTAGTACACGGTCACCCCCTGGGGCCTGGAGCACCCTCCGTCCCCCACATCTCAGACCACTCTGTCTTTTCTATGCTGAGCTGGGCTGCAGAAATGATTCCTGGCTTCGATCCGGTGTTTGGAGGAGCTCTGGAGGAGGGAGTTCAGCACAAAAAGGGAATGTCCCAACACCTGAAGCTTCAGCATCTGCCTGTAGCTCCTGGCACAGCCAGAAACATTCCTGACCTTTGGCCAAACAAAGCACCGAATGACTTGAGTATTCCCGGCTCTCTTTCCCTCCAGGGAATTAGAGGCAGGGTGGTGCAGTGAGCTTGGGTGACCTTGGGCAACTTACAATCGTCTCTCTGTGCCTCAGTTTCCTTATCAGTGTACTGAGGGTGTTGGAAGAGATGGCCCTCAATGTCCTGTCTAGTTCCAAATCAACAACCCCATGACGTGACTTATGCATTTTTACCTACTTGATAACTCAATTTCTCTTTTAATAAAAATGAAAATGAAGATATGGATTGCAAATGCCAGTTATAACCCTGGTTTAGTGGCTGGTGCTTCTGACAAAAACCACTATATGGAGAACGGTTTCAATCTCCCAGCTCTCTGTTAAGGCAGTTATAGGTAAAGAGGGTTAGACCACGCCTGGAAGAACTGAATTGTCACCTGCCTCCTTCGAGGGGGCCAACGGGAGCGAAAAAAGGAGGAAATTCTAGGCTCCGACTACAACTACAGGGGCACGCGTTCCTTTGACTCCATTCAGTAAGAAGCACGTACCAGGGAAAGAAGCTGCCGGCCGCGGGCTCCCCTTCTTCCCCTCGCCCCCTCCACCCCAACTCCCAGGAAGACACAGCCTCATCCCGTGGCCTGCTCAGAAGATCCCCTTCCATCCTGCCTCCTCCAGCAGACCCCCCACCTCCGCCCTGCCGTGTCATTCCCCTGTCTATGGCTCCTTCCCTTCTGCCTGCAGACATGCCCAGTCTCCCCAGCCTCAAAACCCCCTCACCTGACCCTTCCATCTCTGCTAACGCTCGTCCTTCTGCCTTTGGGGCTAAATCCCCGAAGGCTGTGGATGACTGATGCCTCCACTCCCTCTCCTCTCACTCTCTGCTTAAACCCTCACCAGCCAGATCCCACAATATCATTTGTATGTGGTTGTTTGCATGCTGTCTCCTCCCCCGTCAGAATGTAAACTCCTTGAGCACAGGAACTGTCTTTTGGCTCTTTTTGTATCCTCAGTGCTTAGCACAGCACCTGGCACACAGTAGGCACTTAATAAATGTTGACTGATTTGACTGATACCTGAAGAGAAAATCAGAAAATCTTGGCTGAGCAGGAAGGAGCCGGGCCAGTCTCCAGTCTGGTGCCTCCTGCCTGGCTACTCTTCCTTCCTCATCTGCATCCCTAGCCTGGCACCTGTGGTTGGCTGGGGCAGCAGGCTCTGAGACCACAGAGGAAATGCACTGGATAAAGCATTAAAACGAAGGAAGAAAATGCCATGAGAAAGCCTGCTTTCCCCAAAATCAGCCTTTTGGCCTGAAGTTTTCCATACTCGCTTTAAAAACCAAAGGTAATTTTTTTTTGCAATGCTTGACAAAAACATTAGTTTTTGCATTATGAGAGGATGCTAGCCCACACAGTGTTTCCATTTTAAATGCAATTTAAGGAATTGTTTTATAAGCAGATAACTCAAAAAAAGTGGTTTAAATTTAGAAGGTGAAACTTTCTTTGTGTCTAGTTCTCAGCAAGATAATCTCCTGAGTCATTCTGAACACACACACACACACACACACACACAGTCACACTCACACACACACTCACACAAACTCACACACACACACACACACACACACACACACGCTTTAAATGAAGGCCTCCCTCTGATGGAGAAGGAAGTCGGCCAGGCAAAGAGTTCCTCCAAGGCCAGCCCTGTGTGCCCTATTTCTGGTGGAAGGGAAAGCCTGAAGGAACCCTCACATTCTGCCAACAGTTTGGGAGATGGTCCTGGCCCCGCTACAGACCTTTGCTTGTTGGCATTCTTGCGGGGGCGATTGGTGAGCAAAATGGAAACTGGTAAGGAGTGATTAAAAAACCGCCTTTGGGGCAGCTAGGTGGCGCAGTGGTTACAGAACCGGCCCTGGACTCAGGAGGACCTGAGTTCAAATTCGGCCTCAGACACATAACACTTACGAGCTGTGTGACCCTGGGCAAGTCACTAACCCCACTGCCTAGCCAAAAACAAAACAAAACAAAACAAAACAAAACCACCTTCACTTAAGCTGGCTCACAACAGATGCGTCAGAACTTCTAGAAATTCCTGGTGGACATTTACAGAGCCCTCTGGAGATCCCAAAGCACTTGGCCGTAAGACCTCAGGCCGTGTCTCACAACTGTCAGAGGGGGCACTATGGGGACATCACCCTTTCCCTCAGGCTCAGGAGAAACCCTTGATTTCTGACAATCTTCACTTTCCACAACCCCTGAAACCTACAGCACCCTGGATACTTTCTTCCGCTTTGTGGACGTGAGGAATCGTTAATGCCATACTTGGGGGTGACTGCCAGTGGCTGCCGACATTCTGGCACCAAGTTCACCTCACTGACCTTGCTCGCCCAGGCTGTGTGCTAGCTCTGGGGGCACAATGTGCTACACGGCCTTGAGTTTTAAAGGCCAACAATGGAAATGTGCAGTGAGTGCGTGGAGAACTCTCCAGTGATAGGCGAACAAGCCCAGGGAGCACCTAGCGGGAAGCAGTGCATGGCGAGTAGCTGCGGATATGTGAGGCTGGCAACATGAAGGTGAAAATGAGGCCACATTTAAAGGCGGGAATGCTGAAGCCCGCCGGCACCTGGTCATCCATGTGTTCTCTCCTCCCTACACCCGCCACTCGGGACAACACTGACCCCAGGGCCCTCGAGGCCAACCCTCCCGGCTTCCTCCACTGTTCCCCTGTGGCCCCAACCCCTCTCTCCGGAGAGGAAGCTCCTTGCTCCACAGATGCGGTCAGCTGCCAAGCCGTGTCACACCACTTTCCCAGGCTGGCCAAATGGGCCTCCTCTTGGGCCCTCGCGGACGACTGGGCAGTGGGAAGCCCCTCCTGTTCCCCACAACAGCTCAGGCACACCCCCACCCCCAGCTGCATGTGGACACTAGTTACTGACCGCAGATAGGTACGGACAGATGGTATCTGTCCTTGTTGTGACTCCCGTGAGAGGGGGCACTTATTCTTTGGACTCTGTTCCCAGGGGCCAGCGCAGCGGCTGGACCGAGGGGGGAAACAAAGCACCGTGGGCCAGCTGAGGTTTCTCCAGATCCGTGCCTGGGCTAACCTTCAGAGCCACACAACCCTCCCAGTGTCGGCTTCCTGAGGCACAAAACACTGGGCTTGAAGCCAGGAGACCTGTGTTCAGACCCCACCTCTGACACCCGTCAGCCTAGAGTGCCCTGCGTCCTCACCCGGCGGGTGCTGACCGTGAGGAGACTCTGGGACACTCGTAAAGGCCAATCGCGACTGCCAGACCCGGGCGGTCTACCCACCGGAAGCTGAGGGGCTCTCTTCATCATCTCCAGCAGAACATAGCTGCCCACCGAGTGGCTGATGAGCACCAGCTTCAGCGATGCCGGCACGCGCCTTCTCAGGAAGGCGAGCTTGTGCTCTACCTGGCCCTCGAGGCCAAAGGCATCATCCAGTTTTCTCGGGCTTGGATCTGAGGAGGGAACACACAGAAAAGGGCTTGTGGGGGTGGCTTTGGAGGGAGTGCCCCTTCACCAACTCCAAGCCACACTGGAGAGAGACCGCAAATCCTGGGGCCGGGAGACGGAGTTAAACTGTGTGTGCGTTGTGTGCATGTGAGCTCTCACCAGTGCCACTGGACACCGCCCTGCCACAGCGGTGCTGGGGAGGGGCGGCACCGCTGCCATCCCTGCCCAGCCATAAGAGTCTGCACCCTCCCTTCTCCTGTGGTCAAACGTAAAAGTCTGTTTGGCAGGTGAAGCCCCCACCAGCCTCCCCACTCTTCCGCCTCCGGCGGAGGCTCCCAGGCGGGCGGGAGCTTTATGGACCCTTATCTCAGCCTGGCTCAGCGCCGGGAGCACTAAGTCCTTCCCCCCTCCATGACCTGCACAGTCCAGCCACATTGGCCCAATCGCTGCTCCTCACGGAGGATGGGGCCATCTCCCACGTCTGCAGCCCAGAACACCCCCCCTTGGGCTGCAGGGGGTGCTGCTCAGGCACAGAAGCTGTGGCAGTCCCCCCCTGCTTCCCCCAGCTCCGCTCCCCCAGGCCGGGCTCCCAGAACACCTCTGGTTGGTTCTGCCTCAGAACTAAGGCCTGGCGGTCACCTTTCGGGAAGTTTTGGCTCCCCCAAAGTGACTCACTGTCCTTCTTAATGCGCCGCCCTCCTCAGGAAGCCTCTACCTGGGTCATGTGTGGCCCCCAGCCTATCCTACCTCATTCATCTCATCTTCCCGTTGGGCTGGATGCTGGACGCTACTGGAGGACAAGCGCTGTCTCTGACTTTTTTCTGTCATAGACAGCGTCTAACTCAATTCCATTCAATTCTGCACCTCCGAGGACCCGGGCACTATATTCAGTACTGGGGAATAGAGGAAAGCAGAGTCTGTGCTCTCCAGGACACTACATTACATTGGAGGAGGGAGGGGGGAATGACACGCACACAGACCGTGTCATTTCGAGAAGGAGCGCATGCACAGAACGGGAGTGTGAAGACAGCTCCTGTAGGAGGCCGCCCCCATGGAAGTCAGGGGCTCAGGACGTCGCCCAGGGCTGGGGGATCACCTCTGCCAAGAAGGGCATGCCAGGAACGAACAGCGGGATTCAAACGAAGCCTCTGCTCAGCCCAAGTTCAAAGCCCCATTCGCTATAATCAACATAAGCCCATGCATGACTCTGTTACTCCCCTTCTCAAGAAACTCCAGTGGCTCCCTATCACTTCTAGGATCAAACAGAAAATCTTCTGTCTGGGGTTCCAAGCCCTTCATAACCTGTCCCTTCCCCACGTTTCCACCCCAGGGACTCCTCGATCCAGTGACGCTGGCCCCTTCGCTGTTCCTGCACTTCCGACCCCGGGCATTTTCTCTGGCTGCTTTTATGGCTAGAACACTCTCCTTCCTCACCTCTGCCCCTGGCTTTCCTGGCTTCCTTCAAGTCTCAGATAAAATCCCACCTTCTCCAGGAAGCCTTCCCAATCTCTTTCAGTGACGGTGCCTTCCCTCTGTTGATTATTTCCACGGTATCCTTTATGTAGCTTGTTTGTACATAGCTGTCTGAATACTCTATAAGTTCCTTGATAACAGGGACTATCTTCTGCCTTTCTTTGTATCCCCAGTGTTTAGCACAGTGCCTGACACATAGTAGGTACTTAATAAATGTTTAATGCCTGACAAAGAATGTCACAATCCCTTTTCTTAGACAAGACACTGCTGCCACCCTACAGTTACCAAAGTACTCTAGCTAGGCAAGTGAGTTTTACAGCCCAGATGGATTTGCTAATGCATCAAAGCTCACTTAATCTCACCAGGAGTGTGTGGGGCTCATGCCCTCAGGTGGAACTGCTGTGCTTGCAGTACCAAGCTAGCAGGCAGAGGGCCTCCAAGGCAAAGAGCTAATGCTATTTCTTTTGTCTTCCTACAAAGACATCTAAAAACAAGTAAATGAGAAGCCTCCTCATGAATGTTAACGTTCCTATCACTACCTATTATTCAACCAAAGGAATCCAAGGAGTTGCTAATATGTCCTGTTAGCAATGTGATGAAAGCAACTTTATGAAGCCAATAGCACTCAGAGGGAGGCAGAAGAGGACAAAGGAGCCCTACCAGACCCCAATGATCTCAAATGTCAAAGGTCCTCTAATAAAGCCAGTAAGCTCAAGTGTGCTCAGAAATCACAGCCACAATTCTCAGAGGGAAGCGGAGGTTTGTGACCAAGGCCCCAAGCTACACTGCTCACGCCTAAGAGGTAGGGGAAGGAGCACTGGACCGAGGATCAAAAAGCCTCGGTTCAAGTTCTGGCTAAGCCACCTAAGAACCTTGTAACTGTGGACAAATCGTATATAACCTGTCTGAGCTTCAATGGCCTCATCTCTAAGATGGCGTTAATCACTTTGCTGTGACTTACCTCATGTGGCCATTAGAAAGAATGAGTAAACTGTAAACTGATATGAAAACTATCATGGTTAGCATCATTCTTTTTTTTTTAATTAAGAAATTTATTTATTTACTTTTGGTTTTCAACATTCACTTTCATAAGATTTTGTGTTCTAAATGTCCCCCCTCCCCAAGATGGCTTGCAATCCAATATAGGCTATACATGTATGATCATATTAAACATATTTCCATATTAGTCATGTTGTGAAAGAATAATCAGAAGAAAAGGGAAAAACCACAAGAAAGAAAAACAAAAAAGAGAGAAAATAGTCTGCTTTGATCTGCATTGAGACTCCATAGCTCTTTCTCTGGATGTGGATGGAACTTTTCATCATGAGTCTTTAGGAAGTGTCTCAGATCACTGCATTGCTCAGAAAAGCTAAGTATAACAAAGTCAGTCATCACACAATATTGATGTTACTGTGTACAATGTTCTCCTGGTTCTGCTTACTTCACTCAGCACAATTTCATGCAAGTCTTTCCAGGTTTTTCTGAAATCCACCTACTCACCATTTCTTATGGAACAATAGTATCCCATTATATTCAGATAACACAAATTGTTCAGCCATTCCCTGATGGTCATCCCCTCAATTTCCAATTCTTTGTCACCACACAAAGGGCTGCTATAAATATTTTTGTACATGTGGATCCTTTCTCCTTTTTTACGATCTCTTTGGAATATAGCTCTAGTAGTGAGTGGTATTGCTGGATCAAAGGGATCGTCGTTCAATAGCCTTTTGGGCATAGTTCCAAATTGTTCTCCAGAATGGTTGGATCAGTTCACAACTCCACTAATGGATTAGTGTTCCAATTTTCCCACATCTTCTCCAACATTTATCGTTTTCCTGTTTGGTCATATTAGCCAATCTGATAGGTATGATGTGGTACCTCGGAGCTGTTGCGATTTGCATTTCTCTTAAGTATAAGGAACTCAACAACATTAAATTGTTTACTTCTTATACGTGAAAATATTATCAGTACTTCTATGACTGTCATCATTATATGAGTAGTTTGAAAGAAAGGCTTGGGCTGAGCTGAGTATGATAGATGATTCTAAAAAAAATTAAAACTCTGCAGGGAGAGATAAAAAGGAGCAATTATCTCCTACAAATGAGGCACAAAAGGAAAAATTCATACAGAAGAAGCTAGTGGGGGAAGACGGGTAGTGCTGAAACCTTACTCTCATCAGGAATGGGTTAAAGAGGGAACAACACATATATCTAGAAGGGTATAAAAGTCTTTTAAATTCAGAAAGAAATAAGAGGGCAAGGGGATAGGATGGGGGGGAGAGGATGAGAGGGATTCTTGGACGGGTAAATAGGTTAAGGACAGGAGGGCAAGGTAGTGGGTAGAAATAAAGCAGAGGAGTGAGGAGAGATAGGAACAGGGCAAGAAAGATAGTGAGGAAAAATAGGAAGAATAAAAAAATACAACAAGTAATTATAGCTTCGAATGTGAATGGGATTAATTTACCCATAAATGGAAACTGATAGCTGATTAAAAATTTGAATTCAACAATATCTTGCTTTCAGGAAATGATATAAAAATGAGAGATACACACAAATATAAAATAAAGGCCAGAAGTGGAATTTACTATGTAAAAAAAGCAGGAGTAGTAATCATGATCTCAGACAAAGTTAAAGCTAAAATAGATTTAATCAAAAGAGAAAAACAGGGAAACTACACTCTGTGTCAGCCATATTATCCAATACTGTTTTAGACCATTTAAAATAACTAGAGTGTACAAAATACCTGAGAATATATATCTGCCAAAAAGACGTAGGAACTGTACGAACATAAATATAAAACACTTTTTACACAAATAAAGTTAGATCTAAATAACTGAAGTAATATTTATTGATCATGGGTAAGTAAAGCCAAAATAATTTTTTTAAATGACAATTTTACCTAACTAATCTATTTATGTAATGTCATCCTAATTAAATTACTAAAAAAATTATCTTACTGAGTTAGAAAAAATAATAAAGTTCATTTGGAAGAACAAAAGGTCAAGAACTTCAAAGAAACAGAAAAAAATTGCAAAGGAAGCAGATTCAGTGGTATCAGACCTTAAACTATATGATAAGGTGAGGGCATTGTTGAAGTGTAAAATGGATAATTTTGATTATTTTAAATAAAAGTTTTCTTGTATAAATAAAACCTACACAGCCAAGAATAGAAAGAATGCAGAAAATTGGTAAAAACCTTTCAAAGGCAATCTCTCAGATGGAATATAATTGGGTCGGAATATTGCTGTGGTATAGGAAATGATGAGCTGGTTGATTCAGAAAAACATGGAAAGACTCAGACTTAAGAAGATGCTATTCACCTCCAGAGAAAGAGATGACAAGGGGAAATATGCATAGTATGGTCTAACATATATGTGTATGACTGTATATGTGTATATATGTGTATGTTTATAGATATCTATGGATATGTATGTATATGCATATCCATAGATATAGACATATCTATAGAGAGATATCTGTGCTTAATTGTAGCCTTCTTTCGGGGGGAAGGAAGGGGAGAAATAAAATAAAAAGTGCACAGCAGAGAACAAAAGAAAACTTACAAGGAAACAAAGAAAAGTTGGGTAGCTTGGAAAATATTGTGTAGTATTCATTATATAGGTTTTCTCAAAACAGAAATTTATTGTTTTATACTGAAGCATCTCATGTTCTGCTATGTACATGGCAATGGTTTTTTTTTCCTTTCTTCTCTTATTTTCTATTTAAGTTTAAAATAAATTTTTGAAACTTAAAAAAAAACAACAACGTGCTATCCAGTTCCAGATAAAGAGCTGATGGTCTCAGTGTGCAGATCACACAAGGAAAAGTAGCCATGGCAGGATCTAGATTTCCCCCTAGGTCCCATGTCAGGGCTCTTTTCACTTTCCCCTATGACCATCCATAAAACCAATATTGCTGTCTGACAAATGAAAGGATAAAATAAAATGAAAAAACATGTTTTTAAAGTCTGTTATCCCCATCATTTCTCACTAAACCCTTTGTAAAGTGGAGAAGCTGCAAGGATTTGAATTCTGCGCTGATTTTTCATTATTAGCTAAGGGTTTTGTCAGCTGTATAAAATGAACTCCAACATCCAGGAAGCAAGAAGATGTATTTCTAAAATTCTTTTCCAGAAAGCAGAAGGACAGCAAACAACTATTTCATTAATAAAGTTGTGGTTACAGAGAATAAAATAAAATAAAATAACTGCAGACAATATAAAATAGTTGGGAGTCTACCTGCCCAGACAAACTAGGGACTATATGAACAGAATTATGCAAATAAAGACAGGTCTAAAATAACTAGAGAAATATTCACTACTCATGGGTAGGCTGAGCCAATATAATAAAAATGACATTTCTACCTAAATTAATTTGCTTATTCAGTACCACACCAATCAAACTGCCAAAGAATTATTTTATAGGGCTAGAAAAAAACAATAATAACAAAATTCATCTGGAAGAACAAAGGTCAAGAATATCAAAGGAATCAATAGCAAAAACGTGAAGGAAGGCGGCCTAGCAGTACCATAGGTCAAACTGTATTAGAGAGCCACCATCACCGAAACCATCTGGTATTGGCTAAGAAATCGAGTAGTGGACAGTGGGGCTACATTAGGTACACAAGACGCAGTAGTGAATGACCACGGTAAGGGTAAGAACTCAACATAGGACAAACATTACTAGGAAAATTGGAAAGCAGTTTGGCATAAACGAGGTGTAGACCAACATCTCTTGCCATATACCAAGTGGGAGAAGTGATTATTAATAACCATTATCTTGAGGAGATTCAAAACTCTCCCCTTCTTCCAAAGTCCTGATTTTAAAAAGTTCAGTCTCTTGAAAGGCATTACCAATAATGAGACTGAATTAACTCTCCTCAGTCTTGGTGAGACCTGCCCAACCTTACAAGGAATTTAATCTAAGGTGGACAAATCCATTATGTTCTCCTCAAGCTTGGGTGGAGACAGATCATTCTGTCTGGACAGCCCAAGGCTGCAGGAGGTTTGAGCATAGAGATAATTTCTCTGTCCCAGGGTGACATGAGATCAACCTCAGCCCCTCATTGAAAAGGGCATGTTAACCATGAGTACCACTACCACAATTGTCTTTGGTCTAAGAGAGCAGGCCAAATGACCATCCTTTTATTAATAACCTGCTGACCTTATTAATAAAATGATCAAATTATCCAGAAACTATGTCTCTCAAACCTTTTTAAAAGTCACACAAGATAAGGTCAAAATGGGTACATGATTTACACATAAAGGGTGATTCTATAAGCAAATTAGGAGAACAAGGAATAGTTTATCTGTCAGATCTATGGATAAGGGAAGAATTTAGTACAAATAAGATGCAGAGAACATTATAAGACACAAAATGGATAATTCTGATTACATAAAACTAAAACATGTTTGCACAAATAAAACCAATGCAGCCAAAATTAGAAGGAAAAAACTGGGGAAAAATTTTTATAGCAAGTATCTCTGATAAGGGATATATCTAAAATATATAGAGAATTGAGAATTGATATAGGATATATCTCAAATATATGGAGAACTGAGTCAAATTTATAAAAAATACAAATCATTCCTCAATGGATATGAATGGGCAGTTTTCCATCAAAGAAATCAAAGCTACCTATAGTCATACAAAAAAATGCTCTAAATCACAACTGATTAGAGAAATGCAAATGAAAACAACTCTGAGATATCACCTCACACCTATCAGATTGGCTAATGTGACAAAAAAGAAAAAGACAAATGTTGAAGGAGATGTGGGAAAACTGGGACACTAATGTACTGCTGGTGGAGTTGTAAACTGATCCAACCATTCTGGAGAGCAATTTGGACCTATGCCCAAAGGGCAACCCTTTGACCCAGCAATAATACTGCTAGGTCTATATCCCAAAGAGATCATAAAAAAAGAGAAACGAACCTATTTTGTACAAAATATTTAGAGCAGATCTTTTTGTGGTGGCTAAGAATTGGAAATTGAAGGGATGCCAGGAAATTGAGGAATGGCTAAACAAGCTGTGGTATGTGATTGTGATGGAATATCGCTGTGCTAAAAGAAATGACGAGTAGGTGGATTTCAGAAAAACCTTGAAAGACTTACGTGAACTGAGGCAAAGTGAAGGGAGCAGAACCAGGAGACCACCGTACACCGTAACAGCAATGTTATACAAAGATCAGCTGTGAAGGACTTGGCCTTCTCTGATTAAGTCAACGATCCAAGATCATTCCAAAGGATTCATGATGAAAAATGCTATGCACTTCCAGAAAGAAAACTGACAGATTGGAGTGCTGATTGAAACAGACTTTTTTCACTTTCTCTGTTTCTTATTTTTTATTTATTTATTTACACAGCATGGCTAATATGGAAATATTCTGGATGACCTCACATATATAATGGATTATCAGATTGTTTGGCTTCTCAACGGGTGGAAGAATTTGGAACTCAAAATTTTTTTAAAATGAATATTAAAAATAAGTAAATTAAAAAAAAAATTTAAAAAGCTTTTTCATCTGGCTTACAGCTGAAATCTCCCCTCTCCCATAGAGTGGGTGCTCCTGGACAGCACACATGGCCTCTATTTCTGTATTTTTCATTATTCATTCATTCATTGATAATGAGATCCACTTCTACCTGAGTATCTGAGCTACCACAAAAACGCTCCTATAAGTATTTCTGTGTATAGTGGGCCTTTCCCTCCTCTTTACCTCTTTGGGGTATAGGCCCTGAGGTGGTCCCTCTGACGTACACTTGGGTGATTTTTGGGGTACAGGGGCCAATTGCTTTGGACAATAGTTCCATGAATTCTCAGCTTCCCCAAAGGTGCACAGGACGGGGATCAGGTGAAACTTTCTCCTTAGACTTTTTTGCAGGTCATTGTTATTAGCTTGTATTTCTTCTCTTGAAAACTGCCTGTCGGGGCAGCTAGGTGGCACAGTGGATAGAGCACTGGCCCTGAAGTCAGGAGGACCTGAGTTCAAATCCGGCCTCAGACCAAACACTTGTCATGTACTAGCTGTGTGACCTTGAGCAAGTCACTTAACCCTGATTGCCTCACCAAAAAAAAAAAAAATTAAAAAAAAAATGGGGCAGCTAGGTGGTGCAGTGGATAGAGCACCAGCCCTGAGTTCAAAGCCAGCCCCAGACCAAACACTTGACACGTACTAGCTGTGTGATCTTGGGCAAGTCATTTAACCCCGATTGCCTCACTAAAAAAAAAACCAAAAAAAAAAACTGCCTGTCTACACTCTCTGACCACTTGCTTGCTGGCAAATAGCTCAGGGTTTCATCTATCTGTGCTAATTCCCTAAACGTCTTGGGTATCAGGTCTTTAGAGAAATCTGCTAACCACTCCTCTCCGAATTCCATGCCCTGATGTGACAAAGAGCCTGGCAATTCCAAGGGGTGGACACACCCAGCCTTCACTAAGGCACCTCCTCCATGAGGCAGCGGTCAGGGCTGGACCTCAGCAGAGGAGGCCGCTCACCACGGACACCGCTGGCCTGACATGCACCTTTCCCTTACCTTCGGGGCCTTCCTCGTCCACCTTGACACCACGCGGGGCTGAAACATGGCCAGCATGGCTTATGACCCACACTGGGTAGCGCTTCTGCAGGTTAAGGTATAAAGCCGTCACAAACCCCGCGTAGAAGGCAGGAATCCCCGGGTTACCTGCAAAAATGAAGGCATAGTCATTGATATTGGGGGGACCACCAGCAGTGACAAAAGCAAGGCAGGGGACAGAAGGACTGAACATCCAATGGCACTGATCCTTTCCCAGAGAGCAATTTAACGGGGGTGCAGGGTCATAAAAATGCAGACACAAGGCAACCATCAGGAGAAAAAGAGAAAGCTGGTCCTAATACACTTTGTGAAAGGCTCTGCCAAACCCGAGCCCAGGATTCCTCACGCCCTCGAGCAGCTTGTGACGCCTGGTCCACTTCCCACAGAGGCCTCCCGGCCCCTCCCCTCGCTCCCCACAATGACCATTGCCAAGCCTGTCTGCTCTCAAGCACAAGACCTGGCTTCCTGTAAACGAGAAAGCTTAGGAGTATCACTGAGCCAAAGGCTTGACAGTTGAGTAACTTTGGGGCTTTCCAAAATGGCTGCACTGATTCAGAGCTCCAACCAAAGTCCACTGGAACATCCATCCTCCCATAACCCCTTAAATAACGGCTATTTTCCTCTTTCGTCATCTTGGCCAATCTGATGGTTGGGAGGGAGGCTTTTCAGAAAGGATTCATCTGGCGGTGAACAGCCTGGATTTCTTCCTTTGATCAGTTCTTATACTTACAAATTTGAATTACTTCCTTATATGTCTTAGATATGAGACCTTAGGAGAGAAACTTGCTACAAAGACTTTTCCCAAGTTAAATGTTTCCTTTCTAATTTCATCTTCATCGATTTTGTTTATGTAAAAGCTTTTCAATTTTACGTAATCACAAGTCTTCACTTTATCTCGTGTGATTACCTCTGTCTTTTGGTCATGACTCTTCCTCGTATCCATACACACAAAAATTGTCTCTTTCCTTACTCTTCTTTATTATATGATGTGACCTTTTATATCCAAGACGCGTATCCACTGGCCACAAAATCTATTGTAGTATATGGTATGAGCTGTTGCTCTAAACATAATTTCTACCAGTCTGCTTTCTAGTTTTCCAAGTAGTTTGTGTGGAACAGTGAGTCCATGCCCCAGTAGCTGGGGTTTACAGGTTCACCAAACCCTATGCCCTGTTTATGCCCTTCCTGACTTTTTCAGCAGATCAACCCCTCAATAATGAATTCTTGAGACTTCTTCTCTCATGGGCTGGTCTTCTACTTGTCACTCTCCAGATTCTCCCACCTCCACTGCCAGTAGGCCCATGGAAATGCCTCTCTCCTGACTGGATGGTCTCTGGCTTGGACTATGAGGCTTCACTCCTCACCAGCAGCACTGCCTTCAGGAATTTACCCCCTTCTCCCCACCCCAGGCTCCCCTTTGATTTGCTGTTTGGCCCTCATTAAAATGTCAGCTCAACATGTACTAGCTGTGTGACCTTGGGCAAGTCACTTAACCCCGATTGCCTCACCAAAAAAAGAAAAGAAAGAAAGAAAGAAAAAAAACGTCAGCTCGTTGAGGGCAGAAATTGTCTTTTTTGCTTGTCTTTTTATCCCTGGCTCTTCGCACAGAGAAGATGCTTAATAAATGCTCTAGTTATCCAATCAAGCCTAACTTTAAATCTCTCCCTAGCTACTGGATCCTTTCCTATAGCCCACAAACACACTCTGGTCTCCTGTGTCCACATAGCCACCCCCTAATTTAGAGAGTGGGCATCTCTAATCTGCACTACTGTAACAGCCCACTAACTGGCCACCAGTCTCTCCACTTCCCAATCCATTTTCCATACAGATGGTGCCAAGGATAACAACCCGGCACTGACCTGCTCCAGGAGCCCCAGGGACCCTTCCTGTCAATAAGATAGAAAACAAACTCTTCTGTAGGATATTCACAGCCCTTCACAAGTTGGTCAGTCTGATTTCATATTCTCCCCTTCCTATACGTCATGCCAAGTCGGACGGGCCTTTCTTCTTGTTCCTGGACGGGACGTGACACCCAATCTCCCACCTCCACACCTCTGCACAGGCTCTCCCACACGTCTGGAGTGCACTCCCTTCTCAGCTCTGCCTCTCGGTATTAGCTAAACCCCTCGGGAAGTCTGTGCACAGTCAGCGCCTCCACTTTTCCTCACTTTTCCTAATCCCTTCTGCTCTGGCTTCCAGTCTCAACATTCCACCCAAACTGCTCTCCCCAAAGTCACCAGTGATCTTTTAGTTGCCAAATCCAATGGCCTTTCCCCAACCCTCATTCTCCTAGACCGAGGACACTCCTGACCACTCCTCCTTGATACTCTCTTCTCTTTTGGGACACCATCTCATTGGCTCTCCTACCCATATGACCCCTTCTGTCTCCTGTGCTGGACCTTTATCTAGGTCATGTCTACTAAGTGTATGTGTCCCAAAGGGTTCCATCCTGTCCCTCTTTTCTTCTCCCCCTAGACCAATGCCCTGGGGGATCTCATCAGCTCCCTTTGATTTAATGGCCATCTCTATGCTGATGATTCTCAGAGTGACCCTCTGCCGACCTCCAATCTTGCATCTCCAACTACCTTTCAGACATCTCAAATGAGATGTCCAGTAAACATCTTAAATGTGTTCATCAAGTTCAAAGTGGAACTCACTATCTTTCCCCCTAAACCCTCCCCTCCTCCACCTTCTCTGTTACTGTAGAGGCCAACACTGTTCTCCGAGGCCCCCGGGTTCACAATCTAGGAGTCACCCTGGACTCCTCCCTCTCTCTCTCACCCTCCGCCCCCATCCAATATGGCGACAAGGTCTTTTGATTTCACCTCGGCAACATCTCTCCTACACGCCCCCCTCTCCTCTGACCCTGCCCCCACCCTGGTGCAGACCCTCGTCGTCTCCTGCCTGGACTATTACAATAGCTGCTGGGGAGGGGGGAGGTCTGCCTGCCTCAGATCTCTCCCCACTCCAGTCCATCCTCCATTCAGTCACTAAAGTGATTTTCCTACAGCACATGTGTTACCATGTCACCCCTAGTCAACCAACTCCAGGGGCTCCCTGTCACCCTCAGGAGCAAATACAGAATGCTCTGTGTGGCATTTAAAGTCCTTCCTCTCCAGTCTTCTTATACCTTACCACCCAACGCATACTCTTTAACCCAGTGAACCCGGCCTCCCAGCTGTCCCACCAACCAGGACCCTCCATCTCTTGGCTCTGGGTCCTCTCTCTGGCTCTTCCCCAGGCCTGGAACACTTTTCCTCCTCTGCTCTGCCCATTGGCCTCCCCGGCTTCCTCTGAGAAACAACTAAAATCCCACCTCCTCCAGGAAGCCTTCCCAATACCTCTTAATTCCAGTGCCTTGCTCCCCTTTATTATTTCCAATTTTATCCCATGTTGGTTAGTTTTGTGAATTCTTCCCCCCTCCCCTCCACCCTCCAGTACAAACTTGCTCACTTGTGGTTTCCCTCATTAGACTGTGATCTCCCTAAGGGCAGGGACTGTCTTTTGATTCTTTTTTGTATCCCAGCACTTAGCATAATGCCTGGTACACAGCAGAAGCTTAATAAATGTTTACTGACCAATGGACTGCAACAACGTAAATGGAAAGAACAACGAGGAATAAACTTAATATTACATGATTAGAATGCTCAAACTTGGCCCCAACCCTCCTTTCCCTGGAGAGGTGGGGGTATATGGGTATGGTATGTTGCACATACTATCAGAATAAGATGACGTGGGGCAGCTAGGGGGCGCAGTGGATAGAGCACCAGCCCTGAAGTCAGGAGGAACTGAGTGCAAATCTGGTCTCAGACCAAACAGTTGACACTTACTATCTGTGTGACCCTGGGCAAGTCATTCAACCCCAAATACCTTGCCAAAAAGAAGAAGAAAGAAGAAGAAGAAGAAGAAGAAGAAGAAGAAGAAGAAGAGGAGGAGGAGGAGGAGGAGGAGAAGGGGGTAGCTAGGTGGCACAGTGGTTGAAGCTCTGGCCTTGGAGTCAGGAGGATCTGAGTTCAAATCCGGACTCAGACACTTAACACTTACTAGCTGTGTGACCCTGGGCAAGTCACTTAACCCCCCCCCCGCCTCACCAAAAAAACCCCCAAAAAACAAAAAAAACAGAATACGATGACGTGTTGGTTAGTTTTGTGAATTCTTCCCCCCTCCCCTCCACCCTCCAGGCCTTTTTCAGTTTTTGTTTAAAGAAGTGGCTTTCTGAGAAATGAAAGTGATGGAAAAACAGGAAAAAAATTAAAATTAAAAAGTTTCAAATTAATTTTAGAAAAACTTTAAGCCATAATCACCATATTCACAACCAAGGGACTGATGTACATTCTGCAACTGCAAAATAACTTTCCAGCCTCTAAGCTGACATCCGACAATCTAGAACTGGTGATCTGCCACCTTGGCTTCCTTTTGACTCAAGATTATATAAAAATTCTTTTTTTTTTTTTGGCTAGGCAATAGGGTTAAGTGACTTGCTCAGGGTCACACAGCTATTAAGTGTTAAGTGTCTGAGGTTGGATTTGAACTCAGGTCCCTCCTGAGTCCAAGGCCAGTGCTCTATCCACTGTGCCACCTAGGTGCTCCAAGATTATATAAAAATTCTTAAAAACAACATCCATCTTTATAAGCACTAACATTTAAAAGCTCCACAAAAATCTTCTTTTGAGACTGAAAGCAGGGTAGGAATTACTGATGTTGGATACTACTGATTACTTTATATGCCTCCTGATGCTTTAAATAAATCCTCAGTGCATGTATCTACAGAAGAGTCAAAAAAAATCATCAAATTTAAAAATAGGTCATGTGCGGGGCAGCTAGGTGGCACAGCGGATAGAGCACCGGCCCTGAAGTCAGGAGGACCTGAGTTCAAATCTGGCCTCAGACCAAACACTTGACACTTACTAGCTGTGTGACCCTGGGCAAGTCACTTAACCCCAATTGCCTAAAAACAAACAAACAAACAAACAAACAAAAAAAAATAGGTCGTGTGAAAAATCCAGTTCTTTTTGATGTTTGGAAATGTCTCCCTAGGCTCCTCACCCAACCATTATTTGCATTTCTCTAATACAAAATGCTCACCTGTAATCACGAGGACGAGCAGCTTAGGGCTATCCTTGGTGTCGAAGAGGTCAGACCAGGGCCCACACTTCAGGACGTGGGTCACAACTCCGCCGCAGACCACAAACTCATCGTGCACCGGGACATCTTCATTCGCTGTCACATCCATTTCTAATTAGGAAAAACAAGAATGAAAAGGTTACTGAAAGAGAACGAGCTGGCCTCCAAGATAAGTCTGAATGACTCAGGTGGACAAAGGGGCCTAGGCAGGAGAAAGCCTTTCCAGCTGTCCCGATGGAGCTTCATGAAAACACTGGGCTACAAGGACAAGCTAAAAACAAAGGAAACACCAGCAGATTCTGGCGGGGAGACGAAGTGCAGCAGAAGGAAAAGGAGGGTTCAGAAGGCATCTCCATTCCCTTCCCTGCTTGAACGGCCATGAATAACGCACACTAGCATCATGGTCAACTGACCTGAAGACAGCGTACGCAGACGGCAGGTGAGCCAGAGAAACGGGAAGGTAGTGTGCACGAGATCCAACCGCCCTCCCGTGATGCTAACCACTATCCACTCGTGTTTACTCATGCCGCGAGGCTCGCTGACGGTCACTGAAGGCCTTCCTCCACCTCTCCTGCCATTACAAGGACACCAATAGAGAGCAGGGACTGTCTAACCAGAGGACCAGGCCTTCTTCTCCTTCTCTCACAGAATTCCACGACTTTAATCTTGCTCTCATCCCACCCCATCCATCCTCCCCTCAGCGGCCAAACTGGTCATCCGGAAGCCCCGGTGTGACCACATCACCCCCTACTCAGTCAACTGCAGAGGTCATCTCACTGGGCTGCACTGGTATCCGAAGCACTCAGCCTTGCACACAGTCAACACAGAATAAGTGCTTTACTCACTCATTCACTCACTCCCATCCTTGAGGGTCCTTTGAATGTTCTGATGAGCTTTCTTTCAACTGATTTTCTCTTTTACCGCTTCCATCTCCTGACCTCACTGGCCTCTTCTAGTCCCAACGAAGATCCCATTTTTTACTGGAAGCCTTCCCCAACCCCCCTTCATTTTAGTTCCTTCCCTGTATGAATTATTTCGTATTCGTCCTGTATATAGTCTGCATTGTATATATTTGTTTGCATGTTGTCCCCCCCATGAGACTGTAAGCTCCTTGAGGGCAGGGACTGGCTTTTGACTCTTTCTGTGCACAGAGCCTGGTGCACAGTAGGTGGTTAATGGATGTTTAGTGATTGATCCACATGAGACTATATTACCCACAACTGTCCATCACCACTCTTCATAAAGCTTTACAACCACAAATGTCATTTTACCTGGTATTGTCTCTGGCAGTCTGCAACCCCATGGCCTCCCTGTTACGGCAATTAACTTACATCAATTAAATTTTTGGAAGATATTCTGATTGTCTGCAATGAAGTCACCACTTCCCACGTTTGAAGGTCAGTATTTATTTCAGTAATGCTAGCTGACATTTACGGAGCCCTTTATGTTTTGCAAAGTGCTTCATGCATCTATTATCTCACTTGATCTTCATGAGAATCCTGGGAGGGCAGGCGCTAAGATTATTAATCCTCATTTAACAGATGAGTAAACTGAGGCAAAGAGGGGTGAAATGACCTGGGTAGAATCACCTAGCTAGTGAGTGCCCGAGGCAGTTTTGGCCTCAGGACTTCCTGACTCCAGGTCCCAGCACAGAATGGCCTCAGACAATTGGCTCCAAGTGAAGTTCCTTCAATGGCATGCTCTTTTTTTTCATTATTATTCTAGCTTCTTTTTAAAATAACTAATTCTGATCATAGTTTGGTGGGAGTGACGGTCTCAATGTACAGAGAAAGCTGATTCAAGGATAACTCCCATATCAACAAGTCTCCTCCTACATACTGAAATGTGATGTGTTTGTAAACACACACACAGTACAGCACAGTACAAAAGTGCAAAAGAATATTGAGATTGCAAAAATCTTTGCATTAAGTTTCCTTAATTTAGCACAAATATATAGAAAGAACCACTTTCCCATGGGTCAAAGGTTATGAATAAACAGTTCTCCAAAAAACCCTTCAAATATAAATAAACTGTTTCAAATCTCATTGGATAATAAGAGAAATGTACGCCGCCCCCCCCCTCAAAAAAAACCCAACCGAACTATGGGGCTTGATGTCAGACCCAGCAAAGAGTATGAAAGATGGAACCAGCCCCCCCCCCCACCATGGGAGGGGCTGAGGGGAACAGACCCAACCCTGCACTGTGGGCGCAGCTGTGAACTGGTTGGGCCAGTCTAGAAAAGAATTTAGAAAGACAGGAAAAAACTGTCTAAAATGCTCGTGCCTCTGACTGAGATCGGTACCGTCATATACACCATGGAAGTCAGAGACAGGGAAGAGGGGCTCCGTGTTTGCAATAGCCAAGGCCTGAGCCCAGAGATGGGGATGGCTCAACATGGCAGGCGACTGTAACTGCATCTTCCTGTGCGGCCTTAGATGAAGGGACGCAGCACAGAGAAGGTGACGGCCAGCCTGGGAGGGGCAGGAACACAGAGCGGCTCCATCCCTACTGTCCTCTGTTCTCTAGCACGACACTGACCTGTGAGCTGGCCAGCCAAGCATGGCACCATGAGCAGAGGACCCCACTGCTCTTGTGGAGTTCCACTCAGCTGGCCTGGGCAGCTACCGGTACAGCAGGTAGAGTGGGGGGCTCAGAGGTAGGAAGACCTGACCTGAAATCCTGCCTCAGGCACTTCCTAGCTCTGTGACCCTGGGCAAGTCCCTTAACCTCTCTCAGCCTCAGTTTCCTCATCTGTATAAAGGAGATAATAGTACCCACCTTCCAGGGTTGTTGTGGAGAGCAAATGAAGTAACCCAAGTAAAGCACTTGCTACAGCCCCCCCAAGTGCTAGCCATTACATTATGACCAACACTGAACGCAGGGGCTGCTGTGTGTCCAAGTCACCGTCGGAGTTACTGAGCCAAAAATGGGGCCCTTTTTCAAAAACAGGAAGAGCACAGAGTCTGCCAACTACAGACCAGTGAGATAAGAAAAATGCTAGGCAGTCTTATTAAAACAACAGTCAGCTGTGCCAGGGTTAGGTTCTAGCCAGGGTACCCCTTCCAGGTTCCAGACACATGCCCAGGGAGCTGACCTCGGAGGGTATCAATGACTGGGTGATGGGATAGGCGGCATTGGGGCACAGAGATGGGGGGATCATCACCACTCTGGGTGAGAGTCAGGATATCCTCAGATCCGGGTGGGCTGGAACCACTGACTGAGGCTAAGAAGATGAAGGCTTCCAGGGATCAATGTCAGGTCTGACACTGGGTTCATGGGAAAAAGAAGTGGGGGCCTTGGCAGACTGCAAGCCGAGAGCGAGTCAACACCGTGCTAGGGCCACCAAAAAAGCCTCCGAGACCTTGGGTGGGTCTGTTCTGATCATCGAGCTTAGAAGAGCTTTTACCTTTTTAAATACAATAAAACTTTATTTTAAAATGCAGAAACCATGGGGGGAAAGGCCTTTGTAACCCCAGAACAAGACCCTCAAGTTCTGGCCAAACGAGGACTGGAAGAAGACCAGGTGATCCTCGCCCTGGAAGACGCTCAGGGACGCGAGGGCGTACTCTGCAAATATCTGCAGCGCTGTCTCACGGAACAGGAAATGGGCTTCCACCGGGCCCCAAAGGAAAGAACCAAGGATAACACAGCAGCCAGGGCAGTTCCTACCCAGGACATCAAACTACCCAAAGAGGAAGGGGCTGCAGTCACTAGAGAGAGAAATGATTATTCATAACTGATATCTTGGGGAGATTCAGAGGTTTCTCCCTTTTCTAAAGTCCTCATTTTAAAACGGCCTGTTTTCTAAAAGGACACTACCGATAATAACGAGATTGCATTGACTTCCCTTGACGTTGGTCAGACCCTATCTAACCCTGCAAGGAATTTAATCTAGGGTGGGGAAGCACACAGAGTTCTCCTCTAGCCCCCTCTAGCTCGGTGGAGATATCTTTTTATCTAGACAGCCCAAGGCTGGGGATGGTCTGGAATGGAGATATTTTCTTTCTCCAAGGGTTACATTAGCCCCTCATTAGAAAGGCATATGAGCTGTGAGCCCACCGCCATCAATGCCTTTTGGTCTACAAGAGATGGCCACATGACCATCTTTATTAATAACCCGGGGGCTTTATTAATAAAATGACTAAATTACCTAGAAACTACATCTCCTGAACCTTTTTAACTGTCACACTTGTCAGAGATGTCCTTTTCTGGGGACACTCAGCCCAGTCTGGACC
The DNA here is from genome assembly GCF_900497805.2 of Vombatus ursinus. Taxonomy (NCBI): domain Eukaryota; kingdom Metazoa; phylum Chordata; class Mammalia; order Diprotodontia; family Vombatidae; genus Vombatus; species Vombatus ursinus. Next base: position 87,032 of record NW_020943962.1, read on the forward strand.
ACCACACGGCAGGGGCTCTCAGGAGGGGCTTCATTTTCAGGTGTGGGGCCACTGAGGACCATTTCATTCTGAAGTTGTAAGAGTCTCTACTTGTCTGCATTAGAAAATGCTTTATCTACTTTCACTGTCAAATCACATCAAAATGCAGCTTGAGAAAGTCCATCACTAGGTCACTAGTCAAAGAATAAGCACTGATTAAACACCTACTGTGAGCCAGGCACGTGCTAAATGCTGGAGAAAGGCAAAGGTCCTCAAGTGTCACCCAAAAAGAAGTGGGGGGGGGTCTGATGAGGTCCAGAAGCCTTCTGCCGGGTGGGAAGCCTCCTTCCAGGGAGCAGATGGGAGGGCCTTTCCTCCTGGGCTGTCATTCAGCAGCTAAGGATCCCAGAATTTCTCAAATTCTGGAGGCTGTACACATGAGGTTTCTTTTTTCTTTCCAGTCTTTACATTTATTAATTCTTTTGTAAACCTGTCTCATTCAATCTCTTGCAAAAGGCACCAGTTAAACCTACACATTAACTTTCTAAGCATCTAATAAAACAGAGACCTCAATGTAATCTTTGAGCTTAATAACTAATAAATGCAGACCTTGTCCATTCATCTACAGGCTGGACTCCACCAGTGCAGAGATGCCTCTGATGCTCTGATGTGGAGCAGGTGTTTTGCTTCCCCTCTGAGGCTTTAAGCCACACAAAAGCATCATTTCTCAACATTCGATCTCTGCACAGACACGGTATGGCCTCTGCACAGTAGGGATGCAGTCGCTAGGTGGAGGAATGAAAGGGGGGCTCCATCAATCTAAAGTTCACACATTTCTGTAAAGGAGAATCAGAACGATCTCTAACAGAGACCTGAGAGATTTTATTTACAAGAGAAGAACTCATCAGCACACACTGACTGACGTCCCAAAGGCAGGACGGGGCATGGGATCTGCAGTTCCAAATGTAGCTGGTGACCTAACTGACTTGTCAGGTTTTGGTCACAGAGCATAACGTGGGGAAGGCAAGATGGAGATCTCATGTTTTAAGTGATCTACAATTTTCAGGACAGGGAACCCTGCTTTGTAATAATGAAAATCACCCCAAGGGTCAAAATACGGAAATGGAGCATGAATTTACAGTCTCAAAAACACAGAAGTTTTTCCCAAAAAGGATGGTGAGCAAACATAGCAAGCTTTTGGGAGGGGACCAAAGCTGTCCTTGGGAGACATTATGTCTCTGTCCATTTTTCACGAACAAAAGAGAATTAAGAGAGTGATGAATTGGGCATGAACCTAAAAACACGGGGAAAATCAACAAAGCCAGAAGCCTAGAATACACACAAGAATGAAGAAAGACATATAAAATAAAGGAAAGAATGACACTGAACAGAAAAGAAACACTAAACTCATCAATAAAACAATGAGTTGAAATTTTTTAAAGGCTCACAAAATAGACAAATCACTACTAATTGGATCAAAAAGAAAGAGAAAACCAAATCATCAACATAAAAGATGAAAGAGAAATCACCACACATGAAAAGAAAAGAACTTCAAAGTCACACGGGGCAGAAGCAAGATGGTGGCAGAGCAGAGAGGAATACAGTGAACTCACCCCAAACTCCTCCACACAGATCTAGCAAAAACACTAGGAAGAATTCTAATCTGGAAAAACAAGAGTAAGACAATAGCAGTGAGTGCTTTCTCCAGGCCAGGTGTAAGTTGGGAGCCAGACAGAGAGGTCTGTGAAAAGAAGGTACGCCCACACCGCTGCAGAGAGAGGCCGTGCACCAGGGCCCGGCCACCTGGCAGCTTTGCCACCCATTATCCAGGCCTGGGTCACAGATCCAGGGTGAACGAAGAAGGGAACCTGCCCCCTAGGGGAGGGGTGGCATGGGGGGTCAGGAGCAATGTCAGACTCAGGCAATCTTCCAAGAGTAGGAAGTTCAGAAGGAGCCCAGTCTGAAGCCTGCGGTTCTGTCCCTCTGACTCAGCAGAGCCTCCCAGCCGGCCAAGAGGGGACCAGTCCAGCAGCATCTACTATTGCTCAGCCTCAAACCCGGGTCAGGTACTGGCACAGCTAGACCGGGGGTGGGGGAGGCAGCTATCTGATTTTGCCCTGAATCAGACCACTCTGGGAGCACTGAAAGCTGGCAGGACCCAGTGACTCTAGGATAACACCACACTTAATTTTCAAGAAAGATAGGACCAGACTAGACCTTCGGTCCAGAAGGGCCCAGAGCACAGCCCTAAGGTAAACAAAAAATACCTAGAAGAATGAGCAAACCAAAAAAAAGAATCCCACCACAAAAAGCTATGGTGGTGAAATGGATGCCAAAGACACAAACTCAAAAGAAGAGATTGACTCCAAAACATCTACAGGAAAAACCTCCAAGAAAAACAAAGCTTGGATACAAGTTCAACTAGAATTCCTGGAAAAGATGAAATTAAAGAATGATTTTATAAATAGAATGAGAGCATGGCAGACACTGACTAGCTCCGTGACTCCGGGCAAGTCACTTAACCCTGAGTGCCTCAGTTTCCTCTTCTGTAAAATGAGCTGGAGAAGAAAAAGGCAAACCACTCCAGTATCTTTGCCAAGAAAATCCCAAAGGGGGTCACAAAGAGCCAGACGTGACTGAACAACAACAGCAACAACACCTCCAGCACTATGTGCCTGGCACACAGTAGGTTCTCAGCGACTATTTACTGAATTGAATTGATTCAATGAATTGTTCCTCTACCATACCTGAAGGCAGCCATCATACCTCCCTGAATCTTCTCTTTTCCAGGCTAAACACCCACACTGCCTACGCGTGGTCCTCCTACCACAGACTCCAAGCCCTTCATCACCCTGGTTACTCTCCTCTGGACTCTCTGCAGCTCAATAATGTCCTTAAATGGTGGGTCTCAGAAGTGACCCCAGGCCTCCAGATGAGGACGGACAACCACTTCTCAGTCACGCTGGGCGAGGATTCTTTCTGTCTAAGGGCTGGTTGGGAGGAGCTCACAATTTCATGGAGGAGACAACACGCAAACAGCTAAGTACTCAGTGAGCAGAGCATAATCCGCAGAGGGCAGGCTTCCTGGACAAGGCGGGATCTGGTCTGGTCAAGGCCGTTGGCCTTTTTTTTTCCTGGTTTTTTTTTTATCTCTTCTGGATGACAGACATTCAGCGAAGGAGAGTTACCTACGGCTTTGTGTCATCTGCAAATGGCATCAGCAGAACATTCATATATTAAGCCAAATTACTGATAAAAACGTGAAGCAGCCCAGAGCCCTGACACGTGGCACTGTAGACCTGTTGCCACACTGGCACGGAGCTATTAACAATTACTCTTTCAGTCTTGGCTATTCATCCACATCTCTCCAGCTTCTCCACAAGAATCCTATGAGACGCTGTCAAATGCTTCGCTAAGATATGGGCAAACTAGTTTCCTCTCATTTACTAATCAATTAATCAACAAGCATTTAACACGGTACTACATCCATGCACTATGTGGGCACCATGCATGTGAGGCACTGAGGACACAAACATCCAAATGAAGCCAGCTCTCCTGTCACAGACTGCACTGGTTCATTAATCCTGTTATCTATGAAGTCATACTGACTTTTTGTCATTTTTTTTTCCCTTTCTAACTTGTTCCCCAATCTCTGTAAGGTTCTATTTTAGAACTTTCCAGAATCAAATGTAAGCTAACTGAAATACAGTTGGCAAACTGTTGTTCTCTTGTCACATTCTAAATTAGGACATTTGTCCCCGATCCTGTAGCACCGCTCTCAATTCTATCATTGACAGGGAGCTCGCAGTGCGATTTGCCAGTATCTGCCAACTGGGTCAGGGGACTTGAGTTCATCAAGGCAAGCCAAGTACTCCCTTCACATCATCTCCTTATCTACCTTGGGCAACAGCTCCCTATTAGGTCATTTTTGTTCTGTTATTTCCAGTGTAAAGGTCACTCTCCTTGGCAGAGATAACAGAAACAAGGTCAGAGTTGAAAAGCTCTGCCTTTTGTTGTTGTTATTTGTTTTTGTCTTTTGGGGTTTTTCTGAGTAGGCAAACTAGGCCATCTTTTGCCTCAGCAAATCATTTTTCCAGCCCAGCTCAGCCTAGGAGCAAGATCTGTGAACCCCGACAACGAAGTCTAGCCAAAAACTGCTACATACATGTGCAGGAACAGAACAGGGGACTGCCGGGGTTATGCAAGAAGAGGCCCCAGACCCAGTGCAGCAAGGCCTGACTTTGTGCATGGATTAGGGAGATGGGCCGGCTGGCGGCTCTGAGACATACTACCCAGTAGGGAACTGAGGAGGGGCCCTTTGCCTAGGGGTGGTGGTCTGGAGTAGGGAGCAGGAGCAGGTCCTAGGCTGTCTGCTGAGTGATGAGGAAGGAGTGAGCTGCAGCTGGGGGGCCCTGAGCCTGGGAGCAGAACAGGGTCTCTGATCCATGACACAGGCCAGCCTGGAACCTGGAGCAACACAACCAGGACAGAAATCCCAGACCAACTTGGGGGTGGGGAGTGGGGAACTGCAGTTCTGTAACTCTGAACCTGTAGAGTATTCTAGCTGGCTACCTGAAAATCATGACCAAAAGAAAAAAGGGGTCAAGACATCATGATAAAAGAAAAGTGTCCAGATTTCCTAGAACCAGAAGGCAAAGTTGGAACCCTTGACTGCTGGAAGGAGCTCCCAAATGAAAACTTCCAGGCACATCACAGCCAAAATACAGAGCTTCCAGGCCAAAGAAAAACACTGCCAGCAGCAAGAAAGAAAGATCAAGTGCTGAGAAGCTCCAGTCAGAATCCCACGGGAGTTAGCAGCCACCACCATGAAGGAGCAGCAAGGCTGGAACAGGACACTGAAGGCAAAAAATATATGTAACAAAGATGCACGAGTGTTTTGCTTGCCCAGCAAAACTGGGTATAATCCTACTGGGGGAACATGAACCCTTAATGAAATGGAAGATTTGCAAGAATTCCTGATGAAGAAAGTGGAGAAGTGTTTAAGTAGGAAAAAAGTAAACAGGAGCAAGCAATTATAAGGGAGTAAACGAACAAAGTTAAGCAGTTTACATTCTACTATGGGGAGATGATACATGCATCCTGTAAGAATTCTATCATCATCAGAGGTCACAGAGAGAATCCAGTAAGCTAGAGGGCTTGAGAGTGGTTTTCTAATGTTTGGATAGGATCCTAATAAAAGAAGGAAAGGGGGGGAAGGAATGTACTGTGGGGGAGGGAAAATTCTGTCAAATAATAGGGGTGCGTAAGTGGAAGAATAGAGAAACAAGGAGGAAGAGGTAGGGGGGAGCAGGCAGTACTTGAACCTCCCTGTCATTTTAACTAGTGAAAGGAGGGAAACTCATACACACACACACACACACACACGTGCAGAAATACATTTGACTCAACAGGGAAACAGGAGGGAAGGGGGAGAAAGGAGAAAGAGCATAGGGGAGAATAAGGAGAAGAGAAGGGTTGAGGCAGGGATAAGTAGGGAAGACAAACACTAACAAAGGAGGGTGAATACTGAAGATGGTTTAAAAAAGGATGAATCCCTGTTGGGGGCTGTGGGAGAAGGAGGCAGAATAGGAGCAGGAGAGGACCAGCTCGCACAGGGAGGGCACCGCAGATGAACATGCTCCTCTCCATAAACCCAAGCACATCAGCTACTGGGGGAAAGACTCCTCTATTTAACAAAAGGTGCCAGAAAATTGAGAATTCAGGCCGGCAGAAAGTTGAGTTACACAACTACCTTATCAAGAGGGCTCTGCTACTAATATATACCACACACAACAAGGAACTCCAAACAATACTGATCTAACAGGAAAGATTACATTCCCCACCCTGTCCCCCAATCAAATCAGAGAACAAAAGAAAGTGAGGCCTTGCACAACTATGCTAGATAGGGACTCTAGCCTCAGCAAGGAATGGAGATCATCTAAGATGATAAAATGGATAATCTGGCTAACACAAAACTGAAAAGCATCTGTACAAGGAAAATAAATGCAGTCAGATTTAGAAAGAAACAATTATTTCAAAGATCTTCATAAAAAATTTCTTTGGTAAAGGGTTAATAGCCAGGATTCATAAACAACTGACATGAATATATATGAATGAGAATCTTTCTCCAATAGGTAGTGTGTGGTAAGAGGGTATTAATGGGCAGTTCTCAAATGAAGAAATGCAAGTTGTCAGTAACTACGTGGAAAAAAACAATCCCAGGCAATAATAATTAGGGAAATATAAGTTGCAACAATTCTTAGGTTTCCACTGTGCCGCTAATGAGATTGGCAAAACCTGGTTCACAGAGTAACTGAAGACAGAGCTAGTAACCAAAAAACACTTTGGAACTACGCCCGTGAAGTTAGCAACCTGTACATGCCCAGGGGCACCCTGGCACCACTCCTAGCATCACAACCCAAAGAAATCAGAAACACTGGAAAAGTGCCCATATGGACAAAAATATCTTTGTAGCCCTTTTGTTATAGCCAAGAACTGGGCAGAAATGTGGCCTCTACCATCAAGTTAGAACAGCTGAACAAATTACGATACATGAAGGAGAGGGGCTATCACTGCACCAGGAGAAATGTGGAAAGAGATGGATTCCAAAAAGACCTAAGAAGACCTCTTAGAACTGGGGCACACTTAAGGAGCAGAACCAGGGCAGCAATGTACACAATGACCAATCGTGATTTCCAAAGGACGTCCTAGCCCCAAGGATGAAGTCGACTAGGAGCAGCTAGGTGGTGCAGTGGATAGAGCACTGGCCCTGAAGTCAGGAGGATCTGAGTTCAAATCCAGCTTCAGACCAAACACTTGACACATACTAGCTGCGTGACCTTGGACAAGTCACTGAACCCTGATTGCTTCACTTTAAAAAAAAAAAAGGATGAAGCCAACTGTCCACTCCTTGGCAGGACAACAATGGCCTGGAGGTCCACAGTACAAGGCCACAGCCCACGTTTCAGCTGGTTTTGCTTGATTATAGTCATTTGTTACAAAGGAAGGAGGAGAAAAGGGAGAAGGGTTACTGGGCAGTGATAGACATTCTAAAAATGTACATTCACAAAACAGTTTTTAATGGAAAAACAAGAGGAAGTCCCCATAATGGCTGGGTGCTGGGTTGCCTCTCTCTAAATCATGGACCGAGGACCACGAAGGATGCCAGCAGCATCTTGTTGGTTCCGGAGCTGGAGGCAGAGGGAGTGGCAGAGTGTGTGAGGGCCTAAGACCAAATGTTTCTGAGTCAGGTTTGCAGTGGTTTATTTTAAACACCAAGAAAAGAAATTATACAAAGCTCAACTTGCTCAAGGTTGGGTGTTCTCAACCAAGCTCTTTTTTCTAGTCATCTCTTCTTTCCCTTGTAACAGCCTCAGCCAGCTCTCAGAAAGGTTTGCTGGAGGACTGATGCAAGCTGATGGTTGAGTGTAGGCTTTTAGGGGACCAGGACGGGCTGGCTTTTGTCTGTGTGCCCCCAGCGTGGAGCACAGGGCCTGCCTCAAAGTACCTTCACACCTCCTTACTGGCTCAGGGTCCAAAACAGAAAAAGCCAGGGTGAGCACAGTATCTTAGTCACAGCACAGAGGTATGAAGGCAGGCAGCCTCCTCTCGCCACGGACCATTGCTGAAAGTCACTCTCCTCCGCCACTTCGAAGTTTGTTAAGAAATCCAGTGAGATCACGCACATAATCTCAAGAGCCAACTTGCATTCTTATTAAAAATGCTAGATATCATAGAAATAAAGGGACCTCATCTTAATACAGCCAGTCAATAAATACTAAGTACATAGTATGTGCTTGAGCTCACCATGTGATGGGGGAGATGACGTGTAAACAACTGTTTATAAAAGCTCTACGATTACGAAGAGAAGGCACTGGAATGAAGAGGGGCTGGGAAAGGCTTCCTGTAGAAGGTAGGAAGCCAGGGCAGCCAGGACAGAGATGCAATTCAAGGTCCGGGGGACAGTGCTGGAGCTGAGAGATGGGGGGCATCTTCTTTGTGGAATAGCTAGGAGATCAGGTTACTGGACCAAAGAGAGTGAGGTGTAAGGAGACCAGGAAGGTAGGAGGGGGCAGGTTAGGAAGGGCTCTGAATGCCAAACAGAACACGCTATATTTGCTCCTGGAGGTGACAAGGACATGCTGGAGGTGGGGAGTGGGGTGGCACTTTAGGAAAATCACTTTCGTGGCTGAATGGAGGATGGACTGGAGTGGAGAGAGACTTGAGGCAGGCAGACCGTTCCCCCCCCTCCCCTTCCAGCTGGCTCCCAGAAGGCTATTACTAGGGCAGGTGTGAGGTGATGAGGACCTGCACCACGGTGGGAGCTCTGGGGAGGTAGGGGGCACATTAGAGAGTTGCTGCAAAGGTGAAATCACAGGATGACTCTTAGGTTGGAGCCTGAGGGCCTGGGAGGAGGGTGGTGCCCTCTTCAGCCGTAGGGAAGGTAGGAGGGACAAGGGATTATGGAGAAAGATCATATGTTGCTGAGTTTCAGATGTCTACTAGACGTCCAGTTGGAGATGAGAAACTGGTGGTCAGGAGAGACTGGGGCAGGACAGGTAGATTTGAGAATTTGCTGATGAGATTCCCAAGTGAACTAGTCTAGAGGAAGAAGGGGGCCCAGGGCACGATCCTGAGGGATGCATAAGGGTGGAGGGTATGATCTGAGGGATGATCTAGCAAAGGAGGCTGAGAGGTGGGAGGAAGACCAGGAGAGAGGGGGAGTCCTGAAAACCTAGAGAGAAGAGAGGATTCGGGAAGAGAGAGTGACCCAGTTTGCAAGGCTGCAGCCAGGTCAAGGAACACGCGGACTGAGGAAAGGCCATTGGATTGGGCAACTAAGGCACCAATGGTCACTTTGGAGAGGGCAGTTCCTTCCTTTGGAAGGAGGAGGCTGGAAGCCAGATTGTAAGGGGTTAAGAAGAGAGGGAGAGGAGGGAAGTCGAGACACTTAGTGTAGACCTAGCGTTTTTGAAGGAGTTTAGCCACAAGACAGAAGAAATAAGGGAAAGTAATAGAGATAAAAGGATTAAGTGAAGGTTTTTGAGGAGACACAGGCATGTCTGTAGGAAATGAGGAAGGGCTGTAAGGTAAGCGAAAGAGAGGGGACGACAGATGGGGCAATCTGCTGGAGAAGACAGGATGGGATGGGGTCTCTTCAGTGGCCAAGGGTGGGTCATCACGTGAGACCAGCTGGGGAGGCTTGAGGAGGAATGAGAAGGTCTGGAAGCGCCTCGATGGGGAGTGAGGGAGTGGGCTGATGAGGAAGGACGGGCTGCGGCCTGGCAGCAGTGAGGGCCCACGTGACGTCGTGTAACACCAATCTGCGTCGTTGGAATGATCATGAAATTTCCTCCACCTACATTCAGCAGCCCATGTGCACGAGCAAACGCAAAGGGTGGGAATAACCCAAGGCTGAGACTTGGCTAGGCTTACAGGGCGATATGATCACATAAATGATTGTCCATATTAGTTCTCTAGCCCCATGCACGTACGTCATATATAATGGAGATGAGTTTGGAGGCCTTTTCATCGTCCACATCCCTACTAGGAATGCTGGCTCAGCAATAAGGGCAAGAAAAAGAAACGGAGGGAACGAACACCGCAAGGAGGAAACGATGACTCCTTTTATCAGGGTATCGATAAGGTACACCTAGAGATCCCTCCAAAGCCAACCAAAATATTATTTCAAACAATTAATGAACTAAACGGCCAAGTTTTGGGGTGAGATGAATCGCTACAAATCATTAGTACCCCTATAAATGACCGACAAAACCCAGTGAGAAGGGCTCGAAAGAGAAGCGCCATTCAAAACTAGTAGGATTTGCCTCCTTACTCTATAAACCTCTCTAGGAAAGTCTCTGCAGAAATAAAGACGGCTCTAAATAAGAGAAACACGAATCTAATGGAGAAACAGTCATTGCTCATTGGTGGGTCGATCCAACATAATAAAAATGACAGCATCACCTAAATTAATGTATTTATTTAATGTTGCACAGACTCCCCAAGGATATTCTACAGAGCTAGAAAAACTAAGGACAAAATTCATTCAGGGGCCCAAGAGGTCAAGAATTTCAAGGGGAAAAATGGAAACAAAAAATGGAAAGAGAGGGGACCCCAAGCACCAGATCTCTGACCACACAACAGTCATCATTAAAACAGCTAGGGAGTGGTTAAAGAAAGGGCATGTAGGGTTAGGTACACAACACAGAAAACCCCAGCTAGTTGGGGTGGAGGAAGGAAAGGAAAGGGAATAAACATTTTATATAGAGCCTACTATGCACCCACCCAGAGCTGAACACTTTTACAAACATTATCTCCTGTGAGCCTCACAACCCTGGCAGGGGTAAGTGCTATTATTATCCCCATTTCACAGTTGAGAAAACTGAAGTTAAGGGATTTGCCCAGGTCAGAGACAGAGAGAAACAGCCAATTCCACACCTCTAGCCCCCTTGTACCCTGGCCTGGGGCCCCACAGCTGGGAGCTGATGGTCACTCCACAGCCATGTCTGCACCCCCCCCACACACATCCAGAACATCCCCCCACACACGCCCCCTCACCGAGAAACAGAGCTGCTCTCCGTACCCTCACTGCCACCTGCGCCTGCAGGGATTCCCAGGAGAGCAGCTGGGTGGCTGGCAGCCCTTAAAACCCCGGCTGGGGTGGACTCTGCCTCCCAATGCAATGCCAGCTGTGGGTGGGGGCCTGTGCCCTATGCGCCAGTGTGGGGAAAGAGGGGCGGCCACCCTGCAAGCCCTTCCGTGCTGAACCACGGACTATGCCTGCGGGGGTGAGCTGGTGGGCAGGGAAGGCGGGACCTGGGCTCCTGTGGCACCGAACCAGGTGCCAGCCATCTCCCAGAAGGCCACGCCTCGATGGGAGCTGTCCAGGCAGCTGCGAAGCCCGAAGCCCGGTGGCCACAGCCCTGGACTGGTCAGTCTCTTTAGAAGGAAAGCCCCCTGGAGGCAGGCTCGAGGCCAGGCATAGAGCACCCTCTTCATTCATTCTAGCCACCTTTCTGGTCACGCTCCAGAGCAGCAGGTGCCAAGGGCAATGACACCCCCGCCCCAGCCCAGCCTGATGCGCTTCAGCTACGGCCCTTACTGCCTCCTCCCCTCCCCTTCACCAGGACCCCGCTGGGATGCCGGGGCGGGGCGCAGCCCCCCTCCCCATGTGCCCCCCCCATGTAATGGTGGCTTTCTCGGCATCTCCCGGCACACAGTAGGTGCTTCCCCAAAGGCAGGAAGACCTGGGTTCAGGTCTCACCTCTGACTGAGCGGCTGGAGAGTGACCCCCCCCCCCAGGTCTCTGCGGGAGCCCCTGGAGCGGCGGGGTGGGGGGGTCACCCGGACACAGACAAGCACAGGGCTTCTCTGTCCTTCCTTCTGGCCGTCAGTCTGTCCACAAGCATGAGCCGGGCATGGCGCCTGGCCCTCTACGGGGGCACAAGAGCCCGGGCAGGCCAGGGGGCGAAGCGGGCAGGGCCCCCCACGTTAGCCCCTGCCCGGCATGCAGCAGGTGCTCCGTAAATGCTTCCTGGCCAGCGGGGGCCACGAGGACAGCAGAGCCACAGCTCCTCCGCAGGGGACCCTGAGCCCCCGGGACCCCCATCACCGGACCGAGGGCTCGTCCCTCCCCCACAGGAACACGGGGGAGGGGCGGGGGGGCTCAGGGTCAGACTCCCCCCCATCACCGGACCCAGGGCTCGTCCCTCCCCCACAGGAACACGGGGGAGGGGCGGGGGGGCTCAGGGTCAGACTCCCCCCCATCACCGGACCGAGGGCTCGTCCCTCCCCCACAGGAACACGGGGGAGGGGCGGGGGGGCTCAGGGTCAGACTCCCCCCCATCACCGGACCGAGGGCTCGTCCCTCCCCCACAGGAACACGGGGGAGGGGCGGGGGGGGCTCAGGGTCAGACTCCCCCCCCTCACCGGCCCGAGGGCCCCCCCCCCCCCCCCCGCGGCGGGGGATTGGGGGCCCCCCCCGCTCAGCCGGATTGATTCCCCCCCCCCCCCCCCCCCCCCCCGCCTGGCACGCAGCAGGCGCCTAATAAATGCTGGCTGACAGAGGGTCCTGTGCACGCGCTAAGGAAAGGCTCGAGGCCGCGCTTCTTCCTTTCTCCGTTCCCGCCCCCGTACACAGTAGGCGCTTAATCCATGCAGGCGGCTGCTAGCGTGGCCCTCCAGTGCAGGGAGGGGCCGAATGGGGGGCTCTGAGCCCCTCCCCCCGCTGTCTCCCCACCAAGGGGGGACACCGCCTCCCCCTCACCCCCTGCCTTCCCTCCCCCTCCCCCTCCCCTCCCCCAGCCTCGCTCACCTCGGGCACCACCCGCTCCGCCGGCAGCGGTTCCCGCCCAGCCAGAGGACAACCCAGCCCCGCCTGCGCAGGCCCCGCCCACGGTGACGTCAGTGCGTGAGCACGCGCAGCACGCGCGGGGACGGCGCCGCGGGCGGGAGGGGCGGGGCGGACTGGAGGGGGGCGGGGTGGGGCTGGGCGGAAGGGCAAGTGCCTCTGGAGGCACTGCGCATGCGCCCCCCACAGTTCGCGCTCCAGGCCCGGGGGACCCTGCCTGTCCGTCAGCCCCAGCCTGCACCAAGTGAGCGCCTGCTGTGTGCCAGGCACCGGAGGAGCAGCAAGCACGCCTGGCAGCGCGACCTGCGGACCTCTCCCTTTCTTCCCCAGGAGGCTCGCTATTGGGGTGACCCCAGCGGCCTGGGCTTCCCCCCATCACCACTTCTGCCCCATGCACCCTAGATCTCTTCTTCAGGGGGAGCCCAGACACCACCTCCTGTCTCGCCTGGCTGCTGCTCTGGGCTTGGCTGGACGGCTTGTCCCCCAGCCCCCGCCCCTTCAGCTTCCCCCATTAGACTCCAAGCTTCCTGAGGGCAGGCGCTCTTTCTCCTGCTTGTATCCCCTGTGCTGAGCACGTTGCGTGGCGCATAGTAGGTGCTTAACGCACGTTTGTTGACTGTTCCACTGGAGAGATTAATTAGTGTTTGCATTATCGTTTAATTCATTCATGCGAAGCCCTGGGGATGCCGAGGCAGAAGCCCCCCAGGAGCATCGGGCCCTGTATCGGGTCCCGGGGCGGTCCTAGCACGTGCTGCTGCCTGGCACGCGGTAGGGCCCCGGCTTGATGGGTTAGAGGAAGACCCCGGCCAGCTCGAGGGTTTGTCCCGTCCGATGGGGGGAGGGGGCACAGGGAGAGATGTGGAGGCAGAGCAGGACCCCGGAGACTGACTGGGGCGAGGTGGAGGAGAGGCAGTGATGCCCCCTGGGCTGGAGTCCGCCAAAGCTCGAGGTGAAGCTGCCCGCGGTCTTGGGGAGCTCAGAAGGCGAGCACCCCTGGGGCGCGGGGTGGTGAGATGTCGAGGAGGCGCCAGTCCCAGATGCCCACCGGGCGACTGGAGACAGCAGGATAAGTAGGTCTGGAAACAAGGATGTGGAGGCTGCAGTGGGGATGATCACCCAGCTAGAGGGTGTGGAAAGGGGTCAAGTCAATAGGTTCGTGGTTGTCCTTCGTGCTCGGAGAGGACCAAAACGACGTCGCTGTGTTGGGGCAAGCTGGTCAGGCCAATACAGCCCGGGAAGGCTCCGGCACAGGTCCGTCACAAATAGTCCATGTGAACACTTGGCGTGGATTCTCCAGATCTGTGCGCCTCGCGTTTCTTTAGAGCTGCTTCAGTTCTGCTTTGCTCGGGGAGGGCACGCCATGCCGGGTGCCCTGTGCCAGGGTCTCCTGTGTCTCACAATCGACTCCAAAGTTCCTCAGAGAGACCTTGAGAGTGTATTCGTGGGACTTCTTCTGACCGCTACGTGAGCGCTTGCCTTGTGTGAGTTCTGTATAGAGTAGTCTTAGGCATCCCCACCCCGCTTGTCTCAGGACACCCCTTGTCCCTTTCCTTTAGAGAGATGGGCGACAGAGACCTCCATAGCCTCCTCTTGCCGTATAACCCAGAAAATCCCATGAGCGGCGGACCCCTGCCTTGTAGATCTCAACTACAGCAGAATCAGCGCCAGACGCTGGACCACAGGAGAGGAGCCCAATATGCTCAAAACCTCCTCTTCTGTTGGAAATTCAGCTGGACAGAGACTGCCTTCAACCTGAGGTCCACGGTCAGTGGCTTCGGCACTGACGGATTGATTGATTGATGACGGTCTGTTGAGAACTTGCGTGTTCTTCATGCGGTCTTAGACACGGATAATTTCTCTCCCGGAGAACAGCAGCTCCTGGGGATGGGGAAGCTTTCACTTCTGTCTCCGTATCTCCATTGCTTAGCATTAATGAATTAATGTTAAGATTGACTAATCTCTCTAGTCAATGAACATAGGGTATGCACCTACTATGTGCCAGGCATGGAAGTGTTCAGCCCATTTCTCCAGGATTATGTCCTTAGCACTGATCATTGTGGCTCCATCAGCACTGAATGGTTGAGATACACATAGGGCTTTGGCCCAGAAATAGCTTTCAGGGCATCATAAAAGTGTTTTGGATTGTTACTCTCAGTGCAAAACTGAATTTCATCTGCCTTCTTACTGAGCCAAGAAGCCTGCCTCTCTCTAAGCTTCACTTGCACTTTACTTTTGGTGGAGTTAAGCGCTGCCTTCTTGTTTACCATCTTCTGAATTTCCCCAGCATTTTCATCAAGCCAATCTTAATGTTTGTGAATGGTTTGTGCAATGCTGTACACCACTCCTTTTCTGGTAGTTAGAGAGGGATTAGTTATAAGCAAAACAATCCTTAAGCTCAGAAAGGGGATGGTGAAGAGAAAGGTCAAAAGGGAAAAAAAGAAAGGGTAATAAAATAAATGGAAATCAAATAGTATGGAGAAGAAAAAAATACAAGAGTAGGATGGACATACTTTACTGCCATAACTGTGAACGTGAATGGGATGAACTCACCAATTAAACAGAGGAGGTTAGCAGAAGAGATTAAAAAGCAAAATCTAATATTCTCCTGTTTACGTGAAACAGACTTGAAATATTTAAGAAGCAGCAAGGTGATGCGGTAGATTCGAATGAGAGTCAGAAAGACCTGAATTCAAATCCTGCCTAAGTCACATACTAGCAGTGTGATCCTAGGCAAGTTACATAACCTCCCTCTCCCTCAGTTTCCATATCTGTAAAATGGTGATAATAATAACATCTACTCCAAAGGGTCATTGTGAGGACAAAATGAGATAATATTTGTAAAGTACTTTGCAAACCTTGAAGTGCTATATAAATTCTACTTATTATTATTAAAACAGTGTTAGAGCAAAATCCTTTATGCCTCAGCTCAATATAAAAAACCAAGGGTAACAATTATAATTTCACATAAAGCAATAGCACAAATCAATTTAATTAAAGAAGATAAATAGGGAAACCCCATTTTGCTGAAAGGTGACAATAAATCAATTCCAATACTTAACATACCTGCGCTGAATGGCATAGCTTCTATATATTAAAAAAAAAAAAAAACTAAATTAGTTACAGGGAGAAATAGTAAAACTAAAACAGTGTATATTACTGTTGAGGGGGACCTCAATTGACCCCTATCAGCCCTAAGCAAATTTAACCAAAAAATAAACTAGAAAAAAGTTAAAGACCAGAATATAATTTCAAAAAATTAGATATTATAGACATTTGGAGATTATTTAATGGAAATAGAAAGTAGCATAACACCTTTACAAAAATTGATCATGTCTTAGGACATAAAATCTCACAAAAATTCAGAAAAGCATAAATATCATATACATCTTTTATTGTCCACAATGCAATAAAAATTATGTTAAATAAAGGGCTAGTGGAAAAAGTATTAAAAATCAACTGGAGACTAAATAACTTAATCTCAAAGATTTGGAAGGTCATTAGAGAGGTGGAGTCAAAATGTTAGAGTAGCAGGAAGAAATACAGCAGAGCTCTGTCCAACACAAATTCTCCACAAAGATCTAGAAAGTACCCCTAATTGAGTTCTGAATGGGAAATCCAAGAAAAAAAAAATCACAGTGAGCAGTGTTTCTAGCCCAGGGGAACATAGGAAGACAAACAGAAAAGTCTTTGGATACTGGAGACTAGCTTTGTCGAGGGATGTGTGGGCACATCCAGTATAAACAATTGGAGAAAAATGAATTGTTCATGGGTAGGACGAGCCAATACGATAAAAATGACAATATTAACAAAGTTAATTTACTTATTCAGTGCCATAGTATTCACCCTATCACAGGATTACTTTATAGAGATAGAAAAAAAGTAACAAAGTTGATCTGAAGAGGGGAAAAAAAAGGTGAAAAATTGCAAGGAGATTAATGGGAAAAAATGGGAAGGAAGGGGCCTAGCAGTACCAGATCTCAACCTGTACTACAAAGCAGTAATCATCAAAACCATTTGGTACTTGCTGAGAAATAGAATTTGATGAGTAGAACAGGTTAGGGTCACAATATAAAGATGCAAACAAGCACAGCACCTTCATTCTTGACAGACCTAAAGATCCCAGGTTTGGGGACAAGAACTCACTATTTGACACAAACTTCTGGGAAAACAATCTGACAGAAGTTACGTGTAGAGTCCAGGATGGGGAACCTGAGGCCTCGAGGGCACATGTGGCCCTCTAGGTCCTGAAATGTGGACCTTTGACTGAATCCAAACTTCACAGAATAAATCCCTTCATTGGGGGATTTGTTGTTCTGTATCCCAAGATACAGTTCCAAATGGGTACATGACTTAGACACCAAACAAGCCTAAATCATACACAAAGCAAGGAAGAAATTACCTGACAAATCTATGGATGGAGAAGAGTTTGTGACCAAAGAAGAGATAAAGAGGATCACAGAAGACAAAACGGACAGTTTTGATTACATAAAATAAAAAAGATTTTGCTCAAACAAAGCCAATGCAGCTAAAATTAGAAACAGGCAAATGCTTCTTTTTTTTTTAAACAAATAATAAAATAGATGAACCATTAGCTAATTTGATTAAGAGGAAAATAGAAGAAAACTAAGTTACCAGTATTTTTTTAAAAATTGCAGTAAAGAAAAATAGATCATATTAGAAACTATTTTGGTGAGCACATGCCAATAAAACCCAAAACTTAAATGAAATTAATGGATGTTTACTGCAACAGGCACTTGCACATGCTCGGGTCACCCAAGATGTAGGGATGCTTCTGGGAGAAGACATTCTGTGTTCTCCTACTATGCAGGTGGAAGTCATTTCTTTCCGTTGGCTATGGAGCTTTAAAACTACCAGACTAGGACAGTCTTGCTCTCTCTCCACTGATTCCAAGGGGGTGAAGCTTCTGTTCATCCATAGAATGGGAGTCATGAACTAACTGGGGGGAGGGGGCTGCCTTCACCCCCTTTCAGGTCTGTGGCCCCTGAGAAAGAGCTTGGGAGGTTGGTCTGTGTCATCTGTCCTTTAGCATTCTAGGAGTGGAACCCCAAGAGTGCTGACTTCAAGCCACAGAGACCTGGAAGGCAGGATTCCAGGCCAGATGTTGCTGCCAGCCCAGTAGAGAAGCCAGGGTACCAGGTTGTGAGCTCAGGGGGACTTTGGACTTGGGTCTTAGTGGGGCTGTGCTGAATAGGAACTGAGCGAAGCTGTGAACCTAATTCCCTTTCCCTCCCCAGGACTGAGGTGGTACCCCCCAACTATGAAGGGGATGTTAGTGTGTTTGTTCTGGCTGTACCTTTAAAGTAAATATTCCTTTGTTGAAGCTAATCCACAGTTAAGTAGTTAAATAGAAATGGGGTACAAGGGGCCCCTAAAATTGTACTAGTTGAGGCTAAAGGCACTGGCAGAGACTAAACACCCCAAACATATCTCCCCCTTAAGGGTATTAGAGAGCCCTGGGAGAGAAGTGAAAATAACTTAGCTGGTCTTTGGCAGTGTAAACCATGATACTCACAATTACATTACAAAAATATAAAACTCCCAGATTAACAGAACAAGAAGTAAAGAATTTAAACAACTCAATTTCAGTGGAAGAAATTGAACAAGCGACAAATGACCTTCCAAAGGAAAAAAACCACTGGACCTGGGTCTATTCATAAGTGAATTCTATCAAACATTCAAAGAACAATTAATTCCAATATTATATAAATCATTTGCAAAAATACCAAAAGAAGAGATCCTACCTAATTCATTCCATGACGCAGATGTGATCTTGACATATAAACCAAAGACAGCGAAAACAGAAAACGAGAACCATAGACCAGCATCCCTAAGGAACAGTGATGCAAAAATTTGAAACAAAATATCAGCAAAGAGGCTAAAAAAAAGATTATGGACTATGATCAGGTTGGATTTATACCAGAAATGCAAGATTGGTTTATTATTAGGAAAGCTAGAAACTAAATTAACCATGCTAATAACAAAATAAAAATCATGTGATTTTTATAAGTATTTGTAGAAAAAGCTTTTGACAAATTACAGTACCCATTTCTTTTAAACCAATAAACTAAAAAAAAAAAAAGCATAGAAGTACATGGTCCTTTCCTTAAAATGATAAATAGTATATTTCTAAAGCTCAGAACTACCATCACATGTAATGAAAATAACCTAAAATCCTTTCCAGTAAATTCAAGGGCAAAACAAAGATGCCCCTTGTCACCACTTCTATTTGACATAGGACTAGAAATACTTCCTAGAGCAATGTCAAGAAAAAGGGATTGGGGGAATAAGCCAAATTTTTGTACTTGATGTGATGTTGTACTTAGAGTCAAGTAAAAATTAACTGAAACAAATTAACTTCAGCAGACTTTCAAAATATAAAATTAATCCTCACCAATCATCAGCATTTCCATATGATACCAATAAAACCTGGAAAATAAAATAGAGAAATGCTGCTTAAAATTACTACAGAATGTATAAAATACATGGAAATCTTCTTTCCAAGATACGCATAAGAACTATATAAATATAATTATAAACCACTGTCTATAGAAATAAAGATAAATCTAAATAATTGGAAAACTATTCATTGATCATAGTTAGGACAAGTCAACATAAGAAAAATGACAATACTACCTAAATTATTTACTTATTCAATGCCATACCAATCAACTATCAAAGAATTACTTACAGAAGTAGAAAAAATAATAATGAAATTCATGTGGAGACAGAAAAGGTAAAGAATGTCAAGAGAAATAATAAAAATCAGTTGGAATGAAGGAGACCTTAGCAGTACCAGATCTCACGCTATACAATAAAACAGTAATTCTCAAAACAATTTTTGTTATTGTTGTCGTTCAGTCAAGTCTGACTGTGGCCCCATTTGGGATTTTCTTGGCAAAGACACTGGAGTGGTCTGCCATTTGCTTCTCCAACTTATTTTACAGAAGAGGAAATTGAGGCAAACAGGATTAAGTGACTTGCCCAGGTTCACACAGGTAGGAAGTGCCTGAGGTCAGATTTGAACTCAGAAGATCAGTCTTCCTGACTCTAGGCCAGGCACTCTATCCACTGTGCCACATAGTTGCCCCAAAACAATTTAGTACTGGTTAAAAAATAGAGATTCATCAGTGGAACTGATTAGGTATGCAAGGTACAGAAGCAAGTGTATCTAGTACCTTCCTAGTATTCAATAAATAAAAAGTCCCAGCTAATTGGATAAGAATCCACTGTTTAACAAAAACCACTGGGGAAATTGGACAGTAGTATGAAAGGAGTTAGATTTTGCCTAACAACTCACACCTTATATAAGGATAAACTACCAATAGGTATGTGACCTCCATATAAAAAGTCACATCATTTAAAAAAAAAAAGAGAGGGAGAGGCATATGGACAAAATTTCCTATCAGATATTTATTTTGTGGGTCAAATAAAAATTCATGACCATTGAGGAAGAGAGACAATACCAGAAGATAAAATGGATAATTTTGATTGTAAAAAATTAAAAAGTTCTACAAATAAATCTAATAAAGCTAAGATAAAAAGGGAAAGAACTAGGGAAAATCTTTTCAGCAAATTTCTGTGATAAAGATCCCATTTCCAAAATGAGTTCTCCTTAGACATGTTGAGTCATTTCAGATATGTTAAAAGGATTAAAGCTCTGGTAGACATACTCTGCACCTGGAAAGGTTTGCCTCAGCCGGTCATTCATGGACCAGCCTCAGAAAGTTCAGCAGGATCAATCCCCAGGTGGACTGCAGCTCTTCATAAAGACTGTCCAAAGAGGCATGACGGGATGTGGTCTCCAGAGTTCCCGCTCCAGAGCAATCACTGGTTCTTGAAATAAGCCCTCTTTGGTTCCACTTTGCTGGATTTTCCACAAAGAGAAGCATCCAGTTGGAGCATCCTCCCATCATCGAGTATGGTGCTGTGGCATGGTGATCCCTTAATAAAAGCTTGTTGAATGAATCTTGCCAAGGCTCCAGTCTCAGCATCTATGCATCATCTGCCCACCTCCTAAGAGGGCTCACCTCTCTCCAAGGGCACTGTAGATGGCACTCACTTTTGAAAACTGCACATTCCTGGTCTCTACATCCCAAAGCCACACCCATGTCTACTTTCATATGGACAAAAAGAATAGAATTAACTGATAAGGAAGTAAAACTTTGGGCTTTTACTAAAAAGGAAGAGAAAGTGAGGGATTGCCTGTATTTTTCTGTATTAGGGGGAAGTTGATGCGAAAACTCACTAATGATGTGCATTACTGATATTAATAATAATAGTAATAGCATTTCTATAGCACTATAAGGTTTTCAAAGTGCTTTACAGTTTTATTTGCCCCTCACCATAATCCTTGAAGGTCCACATTACTCTTATCCCCATCTCACAGATGAGGAAACAGAGTCTGAGGGAGATGACTTGCCCAGGGTCACACAGCCAGTAAATGTCTGAGGCTAGATCTGAACTCAGGTCTTCCTGACCAAGCTCTCTCTACTGAGCCACCCAGCACCAGGTGAGGTATAGGGAGCTAATCCTTTCCCTCTCTTTGCCTGTCCAGAACATAATTCCGTGTTAGACAATAGCAAGGTGTCTGTCAGTCCATAAGAGTAATTTTTATATCTAAGACCTGGTCTGAATTTCTCATGTTGGTAGAAAGCTTCTAATTTATAAAGCAGATTCCCCAATCTGTATTCCTGCTGGCCAGAGTCAGCAGGGAATAATTCTTTACAGTACTTGGTAATTTTTAAAGCATTTTCGTGCAGATTGTCATAGCATCTTCCATAAAAGTCCTCCTCTGATGCTTCATTGGTAGTGTGGTTTTGACCATGACCCCAGGGGTTAGGCCATCAGAACCTAATACATCTGAAGGTGTATCAAATTCATAGGATCATAGATGTGGAGCTGAAAGGGTCTTTAGAGTTCATTAAATCCAACCCTCTGATTTTCTAGATGAGGTAACTTGAGGGATTTGCTGAGGCTTACACAGGGTTTGAGTTGAGGTTCCACCCAGACCTTCCTGACTCAAAGTCCAGCCTTCTCCTCATAACAATTCAATTTAATAAGCACTTATTAGGTTCCTGCCATGTGCCAGATACTTGGCTACATCCTAGGTACTCAGAAGCAAAAATGAACTAGCCCTGCCCTAAAGGTTTCCAGGATGGCTCATTGGTATTTGTTCTTCAAGGATCCCCCTGAGTTCAAAGGCTCGTCATGGAGAAAGTTAGCAATCCCTCGAAGGATGTGTTGGCCCCAGCAACTGATGCTTGTACTCTTACTAAGGCATGGAGAAGTTGGGAGAACCTTCAAAATAGCTAACTTTTCTCTGGGACTTTCTTTCAAGTTTGCCAGCATGGCATGATCTCACTAGAATCCCACCAACAGCTTTCCTCCATCTGACCACTGGATTAACCCAGTTTGATTGATGAGGAAACTGAGGCTCAGGTCACCTACTACCAGTAAATGATGGAGCCAGGCTGGAAGTACAGGTCTTTCAGCCCTTATCAGCTTCCCTATCGAGATCTGTGCTAGTGGAGGAGTGATGAGAACAGTTGGTATCACAGATATTTGGAGGAAGGATCTTGACGTCACCCAAATTGGCAGGACAGTGGGCGGGTGAGGTCTTGCTTATTTATGGCTGATGTACTTGGTTCATGAGGCAAGACTGTCCCAGGTTCTACTAGCAGATATTGGGTCACACCTGGTCAAAGCCCAGTCTGTAGCATTAGGCAGAAGGCTGACTTTGGCTAAGAGCACTGGACTTGGAGCTAGCCTTGGCTTTGCTACTTTCCACGTGCGGCCTTTGGTCAGTCCAGGCCTCTGGTTTCTTCTTCGTTTCTTCCTGTGTAGGATGACTAACTTGACTATTTCTTCAAGCCCAAAGCCTATGATTTTCTACCATTTATTTTCTAGGATCAAGGCTTCAACAAGGTTATGTTCCTTTGTTCATATTTCTCAGAAATAGTTAATAAATGTTTATTAGCTGGACTAAGTTCCGAGGACACAAAAATAGGGGAAAGATTTTTTTTCTGCCCTCAAAGAGCTCTCAGCTTAATAGGTGAGACCACAAGCAAATAGCTATCTACAGATAAGACATAGACAGGGTATACTGGAGATAATCAACAGAGGGAAGGCACTAGGACTGAGAGAGATTGGAAAAGGCTTCCTGTGTGAGGTGGGTTTTAGCTGAAGCTAGAAGAAAGTCGGAGAAGATAGGGGACAGAGAGAGGAGGGAGATTGTTCCAGGTGTGGGGGGCCCATAGTGGGGTAAGGGAGGCTTGTGTGAGGAATGACCAGGACCTGGGTGTCACTGGATTGCAGAGGTGGTGGGGAACCATAAGGTAGAAGAAGACTGGAAATATGGGGGCTTTGAACGCCAGACAGAGTACTTCTTCTTCTTCTTTTTGATTTTTGGTGAGGCAATAGGGGGTAAGTGACTTGCCCGGGGTCACACTGCTAGTAAGTGTCAAGTGTCTGAGGCCGGATTTGAACTCAGGTCCTCCTGACTCCAAGGTCGGAGCTCTATACCACTGCACCACCTAGCTGCCCCTACACAGAGTACTTCTGAACTTCAACCCTAACATTCTCTGGTTCTACCCCATTAAATACTTCCTAGACTACAAGACCTTAGGGACGTTTTGTGCCAGGGTAGATTTCTTCTCCTTTAGTTAGACTGTCACAGAATGGACTCCAAAGCAGCATGTCTTAGACCCCTTTTTGTGTCAAGGACATCTTGAGTTAGCTGGAGAAGCCTGGGACTTCATGATGTCCTCAAATTCACAAGATACAATGCATAAAGTAGAAGCACAGAAAAACCTTTCGTTTCTCCAGAAATAATATATCTCTAGCCTAAAAATCCTTTCCAGACATTCTGCCACTTGAATATGTGAAAAAGGCCAAGAACAAAAGGGCCTTTCTTAGGGAAATGGATAGGGGTAGAAACCAAACCTCCAGCAAAGAGGATCTCTTGTCTGGTGAACATTCTTGCCTTCCCAAGCTCCAAATCCCAAAGTCCCACCTGAGACAATCCTCTTCTCCATACAGAAAGGATTCAGATAGTGATCCCAAGGGAGGGGGGTCTTTGGTTTCTCCTGGGGAACAATTAAGGTGTTTGGACATGGCCGAGCAGCTGAGTCATGACTGTGGTTCTGGAATGTTAACTACAAATGGTGTTTTCACATAAGCCTTTCCTTGTTCAGGGTTCCTATAAACGTGACCTCCAACCCTCTTTGGATAGAGAGACGCTTCTGACAGCTTGGGGTGCTGTGCCAGTCTCAACATTTGTCTCTCTAGGCTAGAAGTGTTTGGGGATTAGAATACCCAAGCTGAGAAACTGACTTCATATTTTTACTGAAAGCGCTGAAACCCTTCTCCAAAGTACCCTCTTCTCCCCTCCTCCTCCTCCTCCTCTCACGTGCCCCAGACAGCTTTTGCCTTGATTTCTTCATTCACTTGTTACATGATGAAGTGACACTTCTCCTTGCCAAGACAAACCCGTCTGTCTTCTCTGTCGCTCCAACTCTCTCACTTATCTTCTATCTCTCCCTGTCTGTCGGCTGCTTCCCTCCTGCCTACAAACATGCTCAGGTCCCCGTCCTCAAAAACCCCTGTTGGACCCATCCATCCCTGCTAGTGCCATCCCAAAACTCTTCTTCCTTTCGTGGCCGAATCCTGGAGAAGGCCATTGACAGCAGGGCCTCCACTTCTCTCTCACTTGCTTCTTAATTCTCCACAGTATGACCTCATTTTTCAATCCAATCTGTTCTCTCCAGCATAACAATGATCTGTCTCATAATTGTGACGTCTAATGACCTCGTTACAGCATTCGACGCTGCTGATCACCCGCCTGTCTTTGATCCCCTCTTCTCTCTAGGCTTTCAGGATCCCACTCTCTCTTGGTTCTTTTCCCATTTCCCTGCCCCCTCCTCAGTTTCCTTTGCTAGTTCTTCATCCAGGTCATGCCCCCTAACCATAGTTGGTCCACAGGGCTCTGTCCTGGGCCCTCCCCTCTTCTCCCTTTGTAGTGTTTGGCATGATGGTCATATCAGATCCCATGGTTTCATGATCACTTTTAAGGTGATGATTCTAGAATCTCTTTTCCCAGCCTTAACCTCTCTGATGACCTCCAGTCTTTTTTCTCCAACAGTCTATTGGAAATCATGAACTGACTGTCCTGTAGACATCTTAAACTCAGTATGTACAAAACTGAACTCATGATCTTTCCCTCCAACTTCCCTCTTGCTAATAAGATACACACAATCCTCTGGGTCTCCCAGGTGTGGCCCTCAACTCCTCTCCCTCTCTCTCTCTCTCTCTCTCTCCCTCTCCCTCTCCCTCTCTCTCTCTCTCTCTCCCTCTCCCTCTCTCTCTCTTTCCCTTTCCCTCTCTCTCTCTCTCCTTCCCTCTCCCTCTCCCTTTCTCTCTCTCTCTCTCTCTCTCTCTCTCTCTCCTTCTCTCCCCCCCCCTTGCCCCCATGTCCCGTGCACCTCTGAGGCCTGCCAGTATTTGCCTTTCTAACACCTCTTGCGTTGCATCCTTTCCTCTCCTTTAATGGTGCCACCTCCTTGATTAAGGCCCTCATTCCCTCCCCTCGGACCATCGCAATAGCCAGCTGTTGCTTGTCTTCCTGCCGTGAGACTCTTCCTAGGATGTCCCAGATGTCCTCTACTTGGCTGCCCAAGCACAAGCCCAGTCATGCCTCTCCCCTATGCAACAGGGCCAGTGGCAACCTGTCTCCTCCAGGACAAAATAGAAAATCCTCAGTTTCTATTCAAAGCCCTCCATGACCTAGATACCCCTCTCCCCCATCTTCCAGTCTTCTCACACCTTACACTTCCCCAAGTATTTTGCAGTCCAGTTTCACCTGGTCCTTGAGCAAGACCCTCCATCTCTCAACTCTAGCCAATTTCCCTGACTGTCTCCAGGCCTGGAATGCTCTTTCTCGTCATCTCTGCCTCCTGGGTTCTCTGGGTTCCTCCAAGTCCCAGCTAAAACCCCACCTTCTACAGGAAGATTTTCTCAACCCCTTTTCATTCTGGTATCATCCCTATGTTGATTGTTTCCTGTTTTTCCAGTTTGTGTCTTGTTTGTACATAGTTATCTGCATATTGTCTCCCCTGTTAGACAGTGAGCTCCCTGAGGGCGGGGATTGCCTTTTACCTGTCTTTGAATAGCTTACTTTTATTGCAGTGCCTGGCACAAAGGAGGCACTTAATACATATTTATTGACTGGCTAATTACACATTATTGTTGCTGGCAGACTTGTGCCTCAAAGTCAGAGTACAGGATCCCCCCTCCCCCATCATAGGATTACAAAGGAGACCAAAGGTCAATGAAAATAAAGTATTTTTTTCCCCCATGAAAGTTCATGGACACCCTTGAAATGTGTCCACAGACTGCATGCCAAGAACCCTGGATCTGAAAGTTCTTTTGAAGCACTGATTTTCTGGGTAGTGCTATGCTCGGCATTTACTGCACCTTAGCTGGTTTTATTAATTTAGGTGAGGATGCCCTGGCTCTCTTAGGAAGCTGTTTATAGTGAGGCTTGGTGAGGTGACCAGTAAGGTCAGCTTAGGGATCGGTGAGTAGTAATTCATTTAATATACAAACCAGATACCAAGGAGGCCATTGGCAAGAAGAAAGTCTCCACGTATGCCAAAATATTTATAGCAACTCTTTTGTGATAACAAAGTGTTAGAAACAAAACAGATGCCCGTCAAGTAGGGAACGGCTAAGCAAATTCTGTTATCCAAATGTAATGGAATATATTTATATATATATATACACACACACACACACACACATGCACATATAAATATATACATATACACATAAGAACACATACAAATATACACACATATGCATATATATACATATATACATAATACATGTATAAATATATACAACACACATATTTGCATATACAAAACCACATATATACATATACACATATCCACACATATATACATGTACACATAATACACATATAAATATATACAAACATATGTGCACATACACACGTATATGCATATACACATGATACACACACATGTTATATACACATATCCACATATATATATCCACATCTACATATCCACATATATCCACATACACACATATATACATATGAAGAGAGATGAGAAGACAGCCCCGTTTCCCCTTTGTAAAGATGGGAAGGCTATGAGGGTGATACATTGCACATATCCTCAGACTTTTTCAACATATTGGTAAGTTTTGTGGTTTTTCCCCCTCTTTCAGTTTTATTTTCTTTAAAGATATTATTATATGGGGTGGTACTTAGGGAGAGGCATGGGGAGGGATACTGGGGGAAATCATAGTAATGTAAAAAGACTCCAAATGATATGAGTATAAACTGATTTGAATACAAATCACCCATCCAGTGCAGTGACAGCAGAGGGCTACCCCCCCAACCCAGTGATGCTCTGGATTCCGTGGCATTTGCCTGTCATTTCGTTGTCTTGGCTAGAGCGCAGCCCGGGAGGCAGACCAAGCTTTAGTTCTGGGTCTTACGTGGCTGGGTCACTTCACCACTCTGGGCCCCAGAATCTGAACAATGAATGGATGATGGCTTGTTCTCTCTCTATCTCAGAAGTCCATCGTCTGTGTCTCCTCTCTCCAGCCCGGCTCTAAGCACCCAAAGAACAAAGGTGGCTTTGTGGACTTCCCTTTGGCCCCCAGCGCCGCCTAGCACGGTGCAGACTACATTGTTATGCTAGGAGTCCTGCTCACTGGTGGACTCTAGCTCAGAGAGATAGACAGATGTACAAGTGGATAGAATGGGGTTTCCCTCCATTACATTTTAAAGTGACCATGCAAGTCCACAACAGCAACCCATTGGTACTGATCAAAACCAGACACACAGAGCCCAAAGCTGCAGAGCTGAAAGGGACCTCAGTGGTCATGTAGGTCAAGTCATGTGACTTATCCACGGTCAAGGTCCTCATGAAGTTATCATATCAGGTACTGCATTTATTAATGTCCAATATGGTAGAATTTCACACTCCAAATCTGTGTGGTTTCAATTCCATTTTGAATGGGATGTTTTGGGATAACAAACTGTCTCTTTGACAGATCTGCATGAAAGACAAATAGCTCAAATTTAGTCAGTGTGCATTTGATCTTTAAGGCATTTACATTTAAAACAGACATGGAGCAATGCAACGTGTGTGTGTGTGTGTGTGCTTTCCTACCCCAAGGTCCTTGGCTATTAAAGCCAGAAATTGAGCATTGAAATTGTTATATATGGAAGTCTGAATTATGTCCAAACCCCTAAAGACACGTGTGCATGTGAGTGTATTAGCTAACCAAAGATCTCCGAAGGAAGTTTCATCGTTTACTTTCATCACAGACTCCCAGAGTTGGAAGGAAGCTTAGAGACCATATCCAACCTCTCACTTACAACAATAGCCTCTAGACAAGGGTTTAGATCCTGCCCTTGCTCCTGCTTCATTCTGTGCATTTGTTTCTCTGTTTAAACTCCAAGCTATTCCCACTCATCAGGAAGGCAGGATTCTGGACGACACTAGGACTGCTTCTGGAACTGTGTGGCCTCATAGCACAAAGAGGGCACTAAATAAATATTTGTTGAAGGAATAGGATGAGATCAATAGATAGTGTCACAGAAGCAATGGACATGAGCCTGTACAGACTTCAGGAGATAATGGAGGATGAAAGGGCCTAGTGTGCCATGGTCCATGGGTTCACAAAGAATTAGACATGACTGAAAGACTGAACAACAACAACGATTTATCTTTCATGCTTATCTTTTTATACTTCTCTTGAGCCTTGTATTTGAAAGGCAAATTTTCTATTCAGCCCTGGTCTTTTCATCAGGAATGCTTGAAGTCCTATATTTCATTAAATGTCATTTTTTTTTTCCCTTGAAGGATTATACTCAGTTTTGCTGGGTAGGTTACTCTTAGTTGTAATCCCAGCTCTTTTGTCTTCTGGAATATCTTCTTCCAAGCCCTCTACTCCTTTAATGTGGTAGGTGCTATATCTTGTGTGATCCTGACTATGGCTCCATGATAGTTGAATGCTTTCTTTCTGGCTGTTTGAAGTATTTTCTCTTTGACCTATGAGTTTTGGAACTTGGCTATAATATTCCTGAGAGTTTTCATTTTGGCATCTCTTTCAAGTGGTGATTGGTGAATTCTTTTTTTATTTTTTGAATTTTATTTTTTTTTTATCATTAATTTGTTTATTTTTAGTTTTTAACATTCACTTCCACAAGATTTTGAATTCCAAATTTTCTCCCCATCTTGCCCCTCTCTCCACCCCAAGATGATGTGCATTCTGAATACCCCTTCCCCTTTTTCTACCCTCCCTTCTATCACCAGTCCCCTTCTGTTATCCCCTTCCCCTTCTATTTTCCTGTAGGGTAGGATAGATTTCTATATTCCATTGCCTATATACCTTATTTTCCAGTTGCACGCGAAAACAACTTTTAACGTTTGTTTTTAACACTTTTAGGTTCCAAATTTTCTCCCTCCCTCCCTCCCCACCCACCTTTATTGAGAGCAAGCAACTTGATACAGGTTATACATGTGAAGTCATGCTAAACACTTCCATAGTAGTCATGTTGTGAAAAACTAACTATATTTCTTTTCATCCTATCCTGCCCTACATTTATTCTATTCTCTCTTTTGACCCTGTCCCTCCTCAGAAGTATTTGCTTCTGATTACCCCCTCCCCCAATCTGCCTTCCCCTCTATCATCCCCCTACTCTCTTATCTCCTTCCCTTCTATTTTCCTGTAGGGTAAGCTAGATTTCCATGCCCAATTGAGAGTGTATGTTATTCCCTCCTTAAGCCAAATCCAATAAGAATTAGATTCACTCATTCCTTCTCACCTTCCCCCACTTCCCCTCCATGTAAAAGCCTTTTCTTGTCTGTTTTATGTGAGATAATTTACCCCATTCCACCTCTCCCTTTCTTCTTCTCCCAGTATTATCTTCTCACCTCTTAATTTTATTTTTTTAGATATCATCCCTTCATCTTCAACTCGCCCTGTGCCCTCTATCTATCTATCTACATATAATTTTTTTCCCTCCAACTACCCTAATACTGACAAAGGTCTCATGAGTTACAAATATCATCTTTCTATGTTGGAATGTAAACAGTTCAATTTTAATAAGTCCTTATGAGTTCTCTTTCCTGTTTACCTTTTCATGCTTCTCTTGAGTTTTGTATTTGAAAGTCAAATTTTCTATTCAGCTTTGGTCTTTTCATCAAGAACGCTTGAAAGTCCTCTATTTCACTGAATATCCATTTTTCCCCCTAAAGGATTATATTCAGTTTTGCTGGGTAGGTGATTCTTGGTTGTAATCTTATCTCCTTTGACCTCAATATTCCAAGCCCTCCAGTTCCTTAATGTAGAAGCTGCTAAATCTTGTGTTATCCTGATTGTGTTTCCACAATACTTGAATTGTTTCTTTCTGGATGCTTGCAATATTTTCTCCTTGACCTGGAAACTCTGGAATTTGGCTATAATATTCCTAGGAGTTTTCCTTTTGGGAGCTCTTTCAGGTGGTGATCAGCGGATTCTTTCCATTTCTATTTTACCCTCTGGTTCTAGAACATCAGGGCAGTTTGCCTTGATAATTTCTTGAAAGATGATATCTAGGCTCTGTTTTTGATCATGGCTTTCAGATAGTCCAATAACTTTTAAATTCTCTCTCCTTGATCTATTTTCCAGGTCAGTTGTTTTTCTTATGAGACATCACATTTTCTTTAATTTTTCTTCTTTTTAAAATTTTGTCTTATTTATTTCTTGATGCCTCATTGAATCATTAGCTTCCACTTGTCCAAATCTAATTTTTAAGGAATTATTTTCTTCAAAGAGTGTTTGTACCTCTTTTTACATTTGGCCAATTTTGTTTTTTAAGTTGTTATTTTATTCAATGTTTTTCTCTGTATGTGCCTCTTTTACCAAGCTGTTATTGTCTTTTCATAATTTTCCTCCTTTGCTTTAATTTATTTGCATAATTTTTCCTCTACCACTCTTATTTGAGTTTGAAAATCATTTTTTTAAGCTCTTTCAGGAATTCTTGTTGGGCTTGTGTCCTATTCACATTTTTCCTTTGAAGCGTTGCTTGTCTTCTTCTGATTGTATTTTGATCTTCCGTGTCACGATGGTAGATTTTGATGGTCAGGTTCTTTTTCTTGGTGTTTGTTGCTCATTTCCCACCCTATTTCTTGGTTTGGAACTTTGTGTCAATGTTGGGCTCTGTTCCTGGTGTGTAGTGAAGAAAGGGGCACTATCTCAAGCTTCATGCTTTTTCACACTGATGTTTTCAGAGCTAGTTCTGGGGCATTGGAAATTTTTGTTACTTCCAAGGTGGTGTGATCTGGGGAGAGGTGAGGTCACTGATCCCCTGGTCTGCACTCTGTTTTTTACCCAGACAGAGCCCTTGATCCTTTGGGATAACAATTGATACTGTTCCTCAAGGTCCCTGATCCCTTGGGGCAGAAAGTTATACCACCCCTCAGGGCTTCCACTCCCGCTTGACCCAAAGTGCTCCTCCCTGCCTTTGATCTATGACCCAGAATGCAATCGACAATGGAGTTGTGAAACAGCAGTCTGGTCTGTTTCCAGTGCTAATGCAGGGGTCCTCTTACCACCTCTGGCTTGGGAGTTCCCGAGCTGCTGCTGATTCTGCGTCACCACCTGGTCCCACCACTGGTGTTTCATACTTGTGGGCTCTGGGCCAACCCTTCTCTCTTTCCAAACTCCTGTTATCTTGGCCTGGAAGAATATGTCATGATCTTTTGTTGACTCTGCCACTCCAGAATTTGATCTGAAGAATTTTACAGTTGTTTGGAGGGGAATGTTGGAAGGACTCAGCTGAGTGCCTCTTTACTCCGTCATTTTCCTGCCCCAACCTTATGATCAGGAGCTAAAGGCAGAGACAATATGCAAGCAAATATATACAAAGCAAACTATATATGGGATAAATAGGAAATAACCAATAGAAGGTAAACACTGGAATTAAGAGGGTTTGGGGAAGGCTTTTTGTAGAAAGTAGACTTTTAGTTGGGGCTTAAAGGAAGCCAGGGAGGTCAGTAGTCAGATCAGAGGAGGGAGAGCACTTTAGGCTTGAAGGACAGTGAGAGAAAATGCTTGGAGCTCAGAGATGGAGCATTTTGTTCTTAAATAGCCAGGAGATCAGTGTTATTGAATGAAAGAGTATATGGTGGGTTTTTGTTTAGTTATTTCAGTCATGTCTGACTTTTTCTGACCTCATTTTTGTGGCATAAATACTGGAATGGTTTGTCATTTCTTTCTCCTGCTCATTTTACAGATGAGGAAGCTGAGGCAACCAGAGGTTAAGTGACTTACCCAGGGTCCCACATCTCACAGGATTTGAACTCAGGTCTTCCTGGTTTCAGGTCCCCAGCTCCGTGCATTGTGGTGCCCCCTAGCTGCCTCTGCTATCCACTTCTGGTGATTCATATGCGTACAAATGACAATATCAGAAGGTACTTAAAAAATACTGCCAATAATTGCAAAATTTTGGTCAAGAGACTAAAGACCACAAGGACAGAGGTTCTTTCCTCACGTTTGCCCATTGATGACGTAAGGCGCAGGAGGAAACAAAAACAAGAAAACAAAACTTAATTTGAGAAGTGAACACCTGATTGAGAAGGCAGTATCTGAGAATGGGACTTGGGTTTTCAGGTCACGGATGACGATACGAGGTTGACAGTCCCCAGGCCAGAGAAGGAGCGCACCTAACAAAAGCTGGTCGGAACCTGCATGCCAACGTGCCTTAAAAATTTGATCAAAAGGTTTTTAGACTAACAAGGATGGAGGGCGGGCCGGGGTCGCCTCTACTCACCCCTCAAGCTACACACGATGGGGAGCAGCCGGAGGGAAGGAAGAAGAGCAGCAGCAGCTGGGACGTTTGCGGGTTCGAGCCGTCAGCCAGGGGCATGACCCACGGCTTAGTGGTCTAGGCACAGGTGCCCATGGCTTAAGGGACGAGCGAGATGGAGCAGAGATCCTCCTGCTGAGCAGTGAATGTGACCCCACAAGATTCCTCACTGGACTAGGGCTGTGGATGAACAGACCATTCAAAAGAAGCAGGGTGGGCAGAAGAAGATGAGAGACTTGTGAGGAAGTCCGGGGACCGGAGGAGGGGAAGGATGATAGAGTGTTTAGGTGAAGGTCAAAGGAGGGAGTGTTCTACAGACTGCCTGGACAGAAGGGGGAAAGAGATGAGGAGATCAGGAAGCAGATGCCGAGTCTGGCACAGAGCCTTTGTGGAGTGGCGAGAGGGAGACTCCAATTAGCCAGACGTAATAATCATAGCCAGCTTTTACAAGGAGCTTTAACAGGTTTGTGAAAGACTTTCCGTGTTATTTTATGTTATCCTCACCAGAACTATGTAAGAGGTAGGAGCTATTATTATTATCATCACTCGCCCCCTCCCTTTTACAGGTGAGGAAACTGAGGCTAAGAGATCATAGGACATTGATTGTATGTGTCTGAGGTAGGATTCAAACTCGGGTGCGTCTGTCATCTCGATTCCCAGTCTGGCCCTCTATCTACTCTGCCACATAGCAGTGACGATTGACTGAGATTTTAGGCTGGGTTGTGAGAGATGTGGGTTTGAGAAGGAGAAGAGGGAATGGTTCTGATGTCCTCCACCTCAGACCAGAGAATATTCAGAGAATAGTGTTGGATTCTGGATGCCTTATTTTAGGACAGTGGACAGTACCCAACTGGAAAGCAACCGGAATAAAGGGGAAACCATTGATCCGGCCACAGAACTGGGGTTGATTGAAGAAACCAAGGGCATTTAGCCTAGAAAAGAGAAAGCATAAGGCAATGGTAGTGAGTACTGAGCTTAAATCTCAGCCCTTGCCCAGGGAAAAGGAGACCAGGAAGAAGTGTTGAATTCCTTAATCAAGCAATCAGTAGACACTTAGGAATCTCCTGCTGTGTGCTGGGCTCTGTACCAGGTACTGCATGCCTTGGAATGCTCAGCAGAGTCATCTCAGTCATGTCTCATGGAGCTGAAGAACCCTGAGGATCTTTCCATACATCTTAAAAGAAAGTGAGGCCGGAGTCATTTGCCAATGGCTCCCCATGGTTACAGTGGGAATGTCTAGGATGGCAGAAAGCCCACTTCCTTGTCCCCAACTCCCCATATTGAATGGCTGGCCAGATCTTAGCTGCATCCTGACTACCACTCTATCTCTTGCCTACATCCCCTTCTCTCTATGCACCCAGTTGTGACCCCTTCGCCTGGCACACTGCAACGTCCTCCCAACATCTAATCTCCAATCCAGCCGCCACACAACTGCCCAAACAATCTTCCTAAAGCACTTTCCTCCCTTTGAAGATCTTCGGCCATTTCCTATGGCTTCTAAGACCAAAAGACTGACTCCTTGGCTCACCCTGAGACCCTCGCAGTCTTGTGGGCACCTCTCTGTGACTTCCTCCATACGCTCTGGGCTCCTGCCAACGTGACCTGAATTCCATCACTCATTGCTAGGTCTTTGCCCAGACTGGGCTGCATGCCCGGAATGCTCCACCCCTCTCCTCTGCCTCACGTGATGCTGATGTTGCATCAAGACTTGTTCAGATGCAGCCTCTCACCCAAACCCTTCTCTGATCTCTACAGTGGTTGGCACTTTTCTCTTTTACAGGTTCCTGAAACACAGTGCAGAAGAAGAGACTGAGTCAGGAAGGAAATACCCGGGACTGAATCTCAGCACGTATCCAGCACCAGGCACCCAGTGGTGCTTAATAAATGCTTAAGGACTGATTGATATATGATCATAGTTAAGCCCCTTCCTCACTCTGGGCCTCAGTTTCTTTTGTTGCAAAGTGACTTCTTGAGTCCCTTTCAGTCTTCAGTCTGTGACCCTGAGATTGGAATACTATTGTATTTCCTATTAGAATGAAAGGATCTTGAGGAAATGGAATGTCACTGAGCATGGATGTATGACATGATAATTAGCACATAGATGTCACTTAACAGATTAAGCTGAATTGGGCACCTGTGTGCCCAAACACCAGTGAAGAAATGGGTGGTTCTGGGCACTATGGAGAGACATGACTCAATCCACGCATTCATTAACAAGGTCTTATTACTAAGATGCAAATTGACTGGCACTGGGCTAAGCCTAGAGATACAAAGAAAACTTGGAAACAGAGCCTGCCTTCAAGGATTGGATGTTCTAATGGGAGAGACAACATCAATGACAGGCACTTCCAAAGGAACCAGAGAGTAGCTTTGAGGGGCCAGCACCAGCATGGGGGTGGGGTGGACCTCAGGAGGCCTCGCTGAAGGGGGACTTGTAGCTGGGGTTTAGGTACCTGCCTTCTAGGGACCCTTAGTCCAACTGACCAGCAGGGGGGAGATGAAATCCTGTCTACAAGACAGTATCTCATGAAATTCTGAATTGTGGGGTGCAAGGCTTCAGTGCAGGAAACTAACAAAATCAAGCTCTCTCTAGAGGTATACTTACATGGATCAAAATTAAGGGACAGGGATTGTACTCAATTCAGTTCAACAAACATCTATTTACCACCAGTTGGGTGAAAGGTACAGTGCTGAGCACTGAGCATATAAAGATGAAAACAAAATGGTCCCTGGCCCTCACAGAGTTTCTAGTCTGCTAGAGGAATACCACTTTTATGCTGTACATTCATACATGTACATATATGCATAATCCAGTCCAACAACATGCATTAAGTGCCTGTGATGTGCTAGGGACTGTGCTGAGCACTAGGAATATGGTTAATAAAAAGACAGTCTCTGCCCCTTAGGAGCTTACCATCTAATGGGACAGGGAGAGACAACACACAAAAAAGGCAAAAAAGGTGAGGTGGATGACAGAGCACCAGGAGGTACCTGGCATGGGGGAGGGGAGGTGGATCTTGTTCTGTGAAACTGAGACCCAAAAGGGCAGTAGATACAGAACAGAATGATCTGAGGGTACAGCTTCTGCCCTCTATAAAGGAAGGCATTGGGAGGAGTTTGGCATATTCAGCCCTCCAATCAAGGTGGAGAGGAAGCTGAGGGAGGTAAAGTCGAGGCTTGAATTGGCATCATGGTGGTGAGATTAGAAGTGATGAACTTACTCTGGGAGGAACCAGGCAGGGCAGCAGATGAAAAGTGTCTACATAATGTTTATGCAAAGTAATTTCAAGAAGGAATGAATGATAAATTTCTGGGGGGATGGGGAAAGGCCTCATGGAGGAGATGGGACTTGAGCTATACTTTTTTCTTTTGGCTGGGCAATGGGGTTAAGTGACTTGCCCAGGGTCACACAGTTAGTAAGTATCAAGTGTCTGAGGCTGGATTTGAACTCAGGTCCTCCTGACTCCAAGGTCGGTGTTCTATCCACTGCGCCACCTTGCTGCCCCGTGAGCTATACTTTGAAGGAAGCTGGTAAAGAGGGGAAGTGAAGATGATGAGGCAGAGCATATGGGGAAGAGAGAGGAGACCACCTGTGCAGTCTGGGTGGCAGATGATGGGATGTTTTATTCAGGATAGAGTTCCCCGTCAGCTTGGAATGAAGAAATGCAGAAAGGGTAATAGTATGAAATAAAACAGGAAAGGAAAGTGGTAGAAGACAAATTGTGGAAAGCCTGAAATGACGCACTGAAGCCTTTATTTTTATCCATGAGACAGGAGGGAAACACTGAAGGTTTTTGGGTAGAAGGATGGTATATGATACAGTCAAATCTGTGTTTTAGGAGATCAATTTGTCAACCCTGTGGAAGGTGGATCAGAGAGTAGAGAGACTGGCTATCTAGCTTTTGATCTATCTATCTATCTATCTATCTATCTATCTATCTATCTATCTATCCATCCATCCATCCATCCATCCATCTGTCTATTTATCTATCTAGGAAAGGGAAAAGATTCCAACAAAAAGGAAAAATAGAAGTTCTTTGAAGGACTGATGTGGATGCACGGGGTACATAGATTTTAGATGGAAGATGGCATTGAGGGCAGGTAACACAGGGAAAATCACAGGCATCCAGACACATGCATGAATTGATGCTTTTCATGAAGAAATCAGAAATTTGGAATGTAATCTCTCACTCCCTTGTAATCTTAGCTCTAAAGGGAGAATTCCACTATAATGGAAACAACCCTAGTTTTGATTCCAGAAGACATGGCTTTGTACCCCAGTGCTGCTGCATATCACCTGTGACTTTGAACAAATCTTGTTTCACTTTAGCTAGATGGAGCAGTGGGTAGAATGCTGGGCTGCAGTCAGGTAGACCTGAGTTCAAATCCAGCCTCAGATAGTTACTAACTGTGTGACCCTGGGCAAGTCATTTAATTGCTGTCTGCCTCAGTTTCCTCAGTTGTAAAATGGGGATAATTATAGCACCTACCTCACAGGATTGTTGTGAGGATCAAATGAGATGTTTGTAAATCACTTATGCCTTACACATAGTAGGTACTTAATAAATGCTTATTTCCTTCCTCTCCCTTCCTTCTTCTATAACTTGAAAAGTGGACGCAGTAGGTTTCTACAGTCCCTTTCAGCTCTGACTCAGTAAGCTGAGACTTTAATCAACTGTTTTGTTTTTGCCTGTCCCTAACTATGATACTTTACAGATACTATATCGCCCAGTGCCCAGACCTTCCCGCAGATAGCAAAGGAGTCTGCGGCACTGGAAAGATTGACTTCAGGGGAAACTAAAACGTGCAACTGATCACTGTAGTTCCCCCTCCCCAATTTCTGTGATTTTATTTTTTTTAATAAGGCAGTTTATCTGTTATAAACATTTATTTAAAGATTTTCAATAGGACCCTCTAGTCTTCCCACTACCCCAAGACCTCCTCAGGAGTCTACCTCTCCTAATTTTTCACACCATAAAAAGTTCTAGTAGAAAAATAGCATCTTGAAAGGGTAAATGTCCAGCTTTGTTTTGATTCCTCAAAAATGCCTTGTTTTCCCCACATCATGTGACCAATCCTCTGGACAAATAGCACCATTCCACTGTTTTGGAGCAGCCTAATTAAATCCATACTTCAAAAATGATCCAGCAATCAACAAACATTTAGTAAGGATCCCACTAACTTACTGTGCCAGGCTCTGCCCTAGGCGCTGGAGAGATAACGACAAAAGTGAAACAACGCTTGCCTTCAAGGGCTTGTATTCTGCTAGGAGGGAGACAATATGTGTAGAAGGAGGGCCGGCCAAGGAACTCAGACTCACGAGTGTTATGAGTGCCACCGATGAAACTCCCCGTGGAGAAGAAGCTGCAACATACTTTAGGAAGAGCCATGATAGCATGGAATGGAATGCCTTAGAGAGATGCTGGCATGTGTAGACACCACCCTGCTGGCCTTATATGTGAGCTACTGTTGTGGAACTGAAAATGAGGCTCCTTCAAAACATGAGTCAGCCTTTTTTCTTCTGGTTCGCCTTCTCTTTGCTGACTTCATTCTATTAGGCTGCTGTCTGGTGACAACAGGGCTATTGGGGAGAGGTCTCTGGCCTTCTTCCCAAAGAACTCCTTGGTTCTTTGCCTGCTGTGATATTCATTCTTTTGTTTGGGTGAAGGAAGTGGGAAGCTATGACCTGGTGAATGTCTAAAGGTGAGGGACATAGGTTATCTCGGAGTCCAGAGTCCTGTTGTACGGGAGCCAAGGCGATGCCAGGCACTACCGCTAGCCCAGTCTTGACGCCCTGAGGATCTACCTTTGGGAACCAGTGGTATTAGTGACAAGAACTCATGCAGCGTTGCCATGACCTTGGTGGGACCGAAGTGAGTGGGACTATGGAGAGACTGTTGGGTCTGAGCCCATTCTCCCCAGACTGATCGAGAAGAAGGGAAAGGGTGTCAAGGGGGAGTGACTGTGTGCTGGTTCTCACTCTGTCTTAGAAGTAATATTCCTTTGTAAAAGCTAATTAATGTTAAGGAGTTAAATGGAATGAGGGTCAGCAAGGGAGGAAACCTACCAGGAATGGGGACCTAGGCCAGTAGCGTTAAAGTCACTTTCTCTCCTCAATGGTACTGCAGGACCCTAAGAGGGATATGTAACCAGTCTGGTTCTGAGCATGTGAGCCCAGAAAACACTTGGTCCATGTGTATATAAGAGTAGGCTAAGTGCCCTCAAAATAAATTCAAAGCAATGGGGGAGGGGGCACTAGAACCTGGAGAGGTCATGGAAGGCTTCATGGAAGAGGAGATACATGAGC
The DNA here is from genome assembly GCF_900497805.2 of Vombatus ursinus. Lineage (NCBI taxonomy): Eukaryota > Metazoa > Chordata > Mammalia > Diprotodontia > Vombatidae > Vombatus > Vombatus ursinus. The sequence continues at coordinate 125,579 of NW_020943962.1, forward strand.
TGAGCTTTGAAGAGGATTCTACAAGGCTGAGGTGAGGAGAGAGGGCCGGTGTAAAGGTTTGGAGAAGGGAGATAGGATAGCATCTACGTGGAACAGCTAGGAAGTCAGTTTGGCAGTGAGTTCTTTTGAAATGAATAAAATTCATCAAATATTTATTAAGCACTTAACTATGTGTAAGGCAGTGTGCTGAACACTAGCAGAGTTTATTTTCTTTTCAAAATCAATAAAAATTGGCTCTGGACTCACTATATAGTAATTCCAATTGGAGTTAATGGACGTTGTATCCTTAGATAGTGGCAGATATTTCTTTAGGGTCCAACAAGGGTGAGTTTGCAAATGAAGATACTTTGTACCAAAAAAAAAAATTCTTTATAAAAGTAATTAAGTTTCCTCAAAAGCACAGCCAAGAAGACACATGTTGTGATTTCAGTGTATGAACCCTCCTTTCCCAAACCAAGACACCGTGTGGTGGCCCCTTAGACATGCAGACGTTTATCTTTGATTCAAAGTTGTGTTCATGACATTTTGAGATGAAAAGCCTCAGCTGGCCAGCAGCTTCTGAGCTGCCTGTCCCTGGGGGGTTCTTTGCTTGGCTTTTCCATGTCTGGCTCATTATTTTGCCTCATAGATGGCACCAAGAGGCCATTGCTGAGGTGGAGGCGGTTCAGTCTTCTGCTTTTTTCTTATCCGCCCAAATATCTCAATCCTGGTGCAAACCCTGGCTTGGGAGACACCAGTTTCTGACTTAGTAAACCAAACTGTTTGGTAAGCACCCTTCCCAAGGCTGCTCTGCTGGCTTGCTCAGGGACAGAATCTGGGCCATATGATTTGCATTATTATTACCGGTCAAGTAATGATCTCCCACATTGTTATCATTAGCAACAATATTTCAACTCCTAATATCACTGAGTTCAGAAGAAATCACCCTGGAATTGTCTTCTCTTGATCACAGCCTGAGTTTTCCTTCCATGGTGAGGCTGACATCTGAAAGTAGCCTCATTTTCTCTGGCTTCATGCAGCCCACTCACTGTCTCTGGACTGTTGGAAGGCCTGTCTCTCATTAAGACTTCCTCCAGTGGAAGAGAAAAAAATCCTGAAAACCTTGTTATTTTTTCCAGGATTTGGAGGCCTTTGACTCTTTTAGACTAACAGGGAATGTAGTGACTAATTTTGGTTGAACACTCCTGGCCCTATGATGTTGCAAGATAGCTTACATACCAGAGAACAAGGAAATGTGCACTAGTCTTTGATCCTAAAAATGGTTTTTGATGCAAAAATTGGACATCCATTATGTTGAGGGGCAGATAGCAATTATGAGAGAGAAAGAGACAGAGGGAGAGCGACAGAGAGAAAAAGAGAGAGAGACAGAGACAGAGAGACACACACAGAGAGTGTCAGAACAAAAGGGGAGATCAGAGTGAGGGGAGAGAGTGGTTATGGTTCTCTAATATTGTCCCTGGCTTTGTCCTGAGTCCAGCCAAGATGGGTCATTTATTACTTGACCCTGCAATGCATTCTCACCTTTGAATGAGTCTGTTTTCTCTTTGTGAAGAAGATTTCAAGACACACAGACCATTTTTTCTCCCTCACTAGATCATTCATAAAAAGGACTTAGTGCTGGAAAGTACCTTAGAGGTGATCTGGTCTAATTCATTCATTTTACATAAAGAGAAAGTAAGGTTTTAAACTTCAGAACCTTGTCTGAGGTTACACAGCTAGAAAGCCTGGGCTAGAATTCAGACCCGATTTCTCTGACTCCAAACCTACATTTCACTGCATTGTGTTATTTTCCTTGTTCACTAAGGTCCCTTCTGGGTCTGCCTGTAATTCCATTATTCTTCTCTCCCTTCAGAACTGTGAGGGGCTAAAGGCAAGATAGTGCATCTTCTCCGCTGCTGGTGGGCGTGTCCGATGGTGCTTTTGCTAGAGAGGTGAGGCTATGTCAGGACGCCCTGTGAGGAGCACCACCGGCTCCTTAGCAGCTCCACTGGATAGCCGGTTACTGGGTATCGACAGGGTGTGCCGGGTAATAAAAGAGTAGTCAGGTAAGTCCAAGAATTCTTTTTGATACAAGGAAGGGATATTCATATGAAAACATAAGCAGCAAAATGAGAGCTAGGTTCCATTGCGCAATGTGAGTCTCAAAGAATTCAAGAGGAATTTAAAAAGGCAGTTAGGTAGGAGGTGCCATGGACAGAGTGTTGCACCGGAGTCAGGGAGACCTGAGTTTGGATTTTCATGATTTTCTTGCATCACTCTCATTTCTCTTCCCAGTTTTTCCTCTACTTCTCTTACTTGCTTCTCAAAATCTCTTCTCAGCTCTTCCAGGCCTGGGATTGATTCCTATTTTTCTTGGAGACTTTGGATGTAGGAGCTTTGACTTTGTTGTCTTCTTCTGGCTGTATGTTTTGATCTTCTTTGTCACCAAAGTAAGATAATATAGTCTAACTCTTTTTGCACTGCTTGCTCATGATCCCCACCAATTACTTGAGTTTTAAACTCTTTGTTAAGGTAAGAGTCTGCTTCCAATGTGGAGAATGTACTGTCCCATGCTTTGGGGGTTGGTGCAGCTGTTTTCAAAGATACTTCTAGGGACCTGTAAATTTTCAGTTCTTCCAAGGTGCTATGATAAGGGGCAAAGTATTTCCTCTCCACTGCACAACAAGCTCCACCACACCAGCACTCCTCCTCTCCCCAGGACCGCCCCTCAGAACTGTGACCCAGATCCAAGCACAGGCAAAGCAAGAGATTCCTGCCTCAGCACTGGCAAAGAGATCCCTGCAATCCCCCTCTGATCAGCCACTTGATTCCCCCTCAGTCTGTGGGCCGGAAGCTCAGAAGGCAACCTCCAACCCAGGTCTGTGCTCAGGACTTGTGGCTGAGACCCTACTTCTAACTCTCAGCGTAGTCACAGATTTTTCCCACTGACCTTCTAAGTTGTCTTTGACGTTCATGGGTTGAGAAGTCTGGAAACTGGCAGAGCTGCCTGTGATTCAGTACTCTGAGGCCTGCTCCAGGTTCGCTACGGCCTGCTCGCCCATGCCAAACTGCGCTCCTCTCCCTGCCCGATGCAATATACCTTTCCTATCAACCATCCAGGCTGTCTTGGGCTGGAAATTTGTTTCACTCTGTCTTTTTGTGGGTTCTACTGCTTTAGAATTTGTTTAGAGCCATTTTTTTTACAGGTATTTGGAGGGGTTTGGGGGAGAGCTCAAGCAAGTCACTGCTTTCACTCCACCATCTTGGCTCCACCCCCCTGAGTTTGGATTTTCCTTTAGAAACTTGCTTTGCTGAGTTATCCTGGGCAAGTCACTGAGCATGGTGGGTGTGAGCAGGCTGATGCATATAACAAATATGGAATGATGGCAAAGAGCTACAGTAAAGAATAACATCAGAGAACTAACTGTATGATTGAAAAAGATGGTCTCATCATGTTGAGAAAACAAGAGATAAACTTGACAGGCTGCCACTACTAGCCTACAAAGTCAGAAGGCAAGCAGTGTGCCAGCACATTGGACAGGTTCTCTTTATTGGTGACCAATTTAGTGGCCACTGACAAGAACCCATGGACAAGAGCCTGACAGCAGAGGCAGGCAGATGAGCTTCAATCTGTTTTGTTGAAGGTGACGTCTAATTAAATGAGCTTAGAGTTCCATTTGTGGTATCAACCATATTCAATTGATTTTCTTAATGTTAAGTGTGGTTTATAATAGATGACTTTGTAAAATAGCAAACAGGTTAGGCAACAGCACAAGATAAGCACACAACACACATCACTAGGTAGCATATGCCTAATAAAAATTCCCTTCTAAATAAAAAATCCCTGGGGAATGTCTGTTGGAGGAGTAGGAGAAGAGAAAAATAGAACCTAAAAAGGAGCAGGAAATTGTGTAGGTGCTTTGGGCTTGTGAAGTGTTGAGACTTGTGTAGAAGGGAAGAGGTTGAAGTTGGAGGAGGGGAAATTTGGAAGAAATTGAAGAAAACTTGGAGGAGGATAGTTACTAGATCCAGCTTCTGTGAAAGAAGAGCAAAGGAAAACTCTGGAGTAAGATCCCAGAGAGAAAGACTCAAGGAGAAAGATGTAGGGAAAAACAAAAAGAGAAAGTAGTTGTCAAGGAAAGGTAGGTAAGGAAAGGTAAGTAGAAGAAACTGGAAAGTAAAGCAGATGTCGGTGGGGATTGATGGGCAGGGCAGCAGGATGGTGCAAGACAGGGCAGGTAGAGTGTGACCGAAGGCTTGCGTAGATTAAGGAAAGGAAGCTGGACAAGACTGTCATTATTCAGTGGTGACCAAGGCTTCCAAAGGCTTAAGACAGGACTGAGGGGGCTAATTATAAATACTGGCAAGTACTTATTAATTTTTAAAGACAAAACAAAACAAAAAAACTCACAGCCAGCATAGAGAATAGGGAAAGGTTTTCAGAGATTTGCGCAGAGTGGGCAGATGTTCGATTTCTGCTATGGCCGGGTGACTATGTTCCAATGTAGCTTGATCTCCTTCCAGAGGAGAAGGGAAAGGATAATTAAGTGACCAAAGGAGTACCTCTCCACACTCCAGTTTCTCAGGAGACAATTAAGTGTTCCTGAAGTGGGGATCTGTGGGAAAAAAAGAAAGAACTGAAGAGACAGAGGGGTAATCAGATACTTGTCTGGAGGATGGAGAGGAGAAGAAAGAGAAGGAAAGAAAGGAAAAGGAATGGGAGAAATCAAAGACCATAGAGCCACATTTTAGTCAGTCAGTCAACATTTATTAAGCACATACAGTTGGTCAGGCACTGTGCTATGAGCTGAGGATACAGAGAAAGGCAAAAGACAGTCCCTGCCCTTGAGGAGCTCACAGTCTTTCTAGCTGGGGGGAACAACACAGAAAGGAAGCTGAGAAGGAGGATGGAGGGAGGGTGCCTGGAGCAGGGGCAGGATGGAGTCCTCTAGCCCTGTAGGAAATAAGGAGGTGAATGGCCTGGGCTCCCTCCTTAAAGAGAGCAACTGGGAAGAGCCCACCAATGGTCACCTTCCACCCCCAGGCGGTTTTCTTCACTATTGTCCACTGAAGGAAGATAAAGAAAACAAAAGTAAAAAATAAAACAAAACAAAAGCTCCCCCCTCAAAAACAAAACAAAACAAAACAATTTGGCAAGTGAACATCAGGTTGTGGTTTTTTTGAGGATTGGACTTGGATTTCTGCACTGTAATTTCCAACATAGTTTAGACTCTTGCCAAAATATTGTACAGAAATCATGGCGTCATCTAAATTTTTTCTGATTTCTTTTCTTGGGGCAGCTAGATGGTGCAGTAGACACAGCGCTGCGTTTGGAGTCAGGAAGACCTGAGTTCAAATCCAGTCTCAGATACTTACTAGCTATGTGAACCTGGGCATGTCACTTCACCCTGTTTTCCTCAGTTTCCTCCTCTGTAAAATGAACTGGAGAAGAAAATGGCAGACCACTCCAGTGTCTTCGCCAAGAAAACTTCAAACGGGATCATGAAGAGTCAGACATAACTGAAAAACAACTGAATAGCAGAATGATTCAGACATATTACAAATTGATTGCTTCAATTTTAAGAAAAGTTTTATTGATTTTTTTGTTTTCACATTACAAATATTTAAAGATCGTTCTCACATTATGAGAAATCTCTTGTAGCGAAGCAATTCAATAAAACTAATAATTCAGTGACCTCATCTGAAAGTGCATGCATTTATAATGTCCCCTTCCCCATCTTTCTATTTTTTTGTGTGTGTGAGGCGATTGGGGTTAAGTGACTTGCCCAGGGTCACACAGCAAGTGTTACGTGTCTGAGATCAGATTTGAACTCAGGTCCTCTCGACTCCAGGGCCAGTGCTCTATTCACTGCAACACCTAGCTGCCCCTCATCTCTCTATTTTTTAAGTTAACAGAAATCTATTTTCTCTCCCTCCTGCTCCTTTTCCCATTGGATAATAAAATTAAATTTTTTTTTCTTTTAACCAAATGCATAGCCAAGCAAAACAAATTCCTTCAATGACAGCATACAAATATATATGTATATGTATACATATATATATATATTCACACACACATACATATATTCACATACATACACACACGTGTATATGTCTCTGTCACCATAATCCACATCTTCTCTATAATTGGCAGTATCCATCATCATTGGTGCTCTGCTTTCATGAGTATCCATTGGACCAATCATAGTTCTTAGAGCTCTCAAAGCTTTTTGCCTTTATAATTATGCTATAAATGGTCCTATTGGTTCTGTTCACTTCTTCTGCATCGATTTACAAAACTTTTCCTTTTCTCTTTGGAATCATCTATTTCCCCATTTCTTTCTTTCTTTTTTTTTTTTTGGTTAGGCAATGGAGTTAAGTGACTTGGCCAGGGTCACACAGTTAGTAAGTGTTACGTGTCTGAGGCTGGATTTGAACTCAGGTCCTCTTGACTCCAGGGTTGGTGTTCTATCCACTTTGCCACCCACATGCCCCTATTTCCCCATTTCTTAGAGCACAATAGTATTCATCACCTTCAAAAACTACAACTTAATCAGCCATTCCTCGGGTGTGATGGGTACCCCTTAGTTTCCAGAGGTGGGTTTATTTTTTGTTTTTTGGGGGTTTTTTTTGCTATTGCAAAAAGAGCTACCTTAAGTAATTTTGCACACATAGGACCTTTTCCAATTTCTCTGATCTCGTTTAACTATAGGCCTAGAAGCTGGGTCAAAGGGAACTCACTGGTGAGTAAATTTTGTGTGTAAATTCTAAATTGCTTTCCAGCACCAATGTGGCCCAAACAGTGCATTGATGTGCCTGTTTTCCCAAATCCCTCCTAATGTTTTATCATTTTCCTTTCTTGTAGTCTTTGGCATTTTATTAGGTGTGAGGTAGAATATCCAAATTGCTTTAATTTTCACTTCTCTAATTAATAGTGGTATTAATACATAATTTATATTAATAAACAGAATAGTATATTTATGTGGCTATAGAGAGCCTGAGTTTCTTCCTTGAGAACAGTCTGCTCACATCCTGAGACCATCTCTCAATTGCGGAATGGCTCTTTTTTTTTTTTATCAATTTAAATCAGTTCTGTATGTCTTGGTAAATGAAATCTTTATCAAAGGAACTTGCTGCAAAGATTTTTTCTCCCAGTTGTTTTGATTTTACCTTTATTAGATTTGTTTTCGCAAAACCTTTTTGATTTATGTAATAAAAATGACTCATTTCATCTTCTGCGATCTTCTGTAGTCCATGTTTGATCATGAACTTTTCTCCTATGCATACGTCTGATGAGTAATTATTCCCCATGTTTCTTTAATTTGTTTATGATGTAACTTTTATCTAGATCATGCATCTATTTGGAGCTTGTCTTTGTAGAAGATGTAAGGTGTTAGGCAAAATCTGATTTCTCCTATGTAGCTCTCCAATTTTCCCAGGGATCCATCTAAGGCTGGTCACAAGAAAGCACAGCTTTGGTCTCTGTGGTAAAGGAAAAAAGCTTAGAGAAAGATGACTGGGGCTAAAGAAACTTCTTAGCTTTATTTCATTCTCAGAGTAGGGAACACCCAGAAATCAACACCTGAGATCTCAGCAACAAAAATAAATAAATGAGGAGAAAGAGGACATTTTTGGACACCACAGTGACCAAGACACAAGCCTTGAAGAGAAGAACAACTCAAAAAAACACTTATAATCAAAATCTTAAAGGAAAAAAAAATCCGCTCAACCACAAGAACAATCAGAATTCTTTAAAAATGATATTAAACAAGATATTATAAAAGAAGTTATAGAGAGTTACAGGGGAGATACTTGGAAAAAAGATCAGCAGCTTAATGGAAGAGATTAACAACCTTACACTAGTAAAAAAAACTTTCTAAAAATCAGAATGAACAGAATTTACCAACTTTGGAAGATAATGAGAGTTCTTAAAGAAAAGTCCAAAGAGTGAGAAAATAGAGGAAAATGTAAGATATAGCCTAAAAAAAAACTGAGCTGGAAAAATGGGTCAAGGAGAGAAACCTAAGAATCATAGGATTGCCTGAAACCCACAGCCAACAAAAGGAACCTGGAGATATTTTGAGAAATCATTAAAAGTCTCTTCCCAGACATACTGGAATAAGAGACAATGTTTAAAAAAAGGTTCAATATTCACTAATTACATCCTGGAAAAAAAAAACAAATAAAAACTCCCAGGAATATTATTGCCAGAATGCAGATCTTCTGGACAAAAGAAAAAATATTACAACAACCCAGAAGAAAAAAGTAAAATATTGAGGAACCATAATCCACATCGTGCATGACTGATTAGCTATCACTGTACAGGAGCCAACAACACGAATTAGAAATTCCTAAAGGCAAATAACAAAGGTCTACAATCAAGAATAATTTACTCAGTAAAATGGAATCTTACAAAGAAAATCCTTGTAACCCTATGGGAAAAAAAGGATCTTTAATGAAATAGAAGATTTGCACATATTCCTGATGAAAAGAAAACAATCAAACAAAAAAGATTGGGAATGAAAAGGAACTTCAAAATATAAACAGCTAGTCAAGAGAAAAACAAAAAGGTAACTACAAGAAGGGTCTTTACATGGATGAGCTGATTGGACTGTGACAGAGGTGGGGTGAGGGGTAGAAGGGTTTCTTCAGAATCCTGATGTCACAAGGGGTCAGAGAGATAGTCAATAGAGACAAAAAATCCCACAAATTGTTTTGTTATGTTTTGGAGAGGTTGAAAAGAAAAGGGAGTAAAATGGGAAAAAAGATGCCATTTTCCTAGGTGAGTAGCTGCCTGTAAAGGGGCACTCCACTCCTTGGGAGGGAGCATCACGGGACTCTGCTGTTGAACAGCACCTGGCTCAACTCCCTGACGAGGACTCCCTAAGTAGCCTTGGCAAGATGCTTAACCCTCTCGGGGCCTCCATCTTCACACTGATGAAAGTTACAAAAGTGGACATCTCTGAGGTTCTAGGCTGCTGATCAAAGCAAATCCCCAACTTGGCTGTAGGTGAGTGTGTGCCTTGGTCTATCCCCCTCAGGAGCTCATCACCTGAGTCTCTGCCGAGATAAGGAAGGTGAGATTCCTCATTTGTCCTCTGGAGAGAGTTAGTCTCTGTTGTTTTCTTCTCATGGCCCTGCTTCTCATGCTCCTGGCTTTGCCATCAGGCCCTCTTCCCCAGACAATTCTGGGCTCCGTAGTCTAACGGGCAAAGTTCTCCACAATCTCTGCCCACTGACACACCGAATCCTACCTCCCTTGTCTTGGCAATGACTCAGGTGATGAGCTCCTCAGGGGTAGATCAGGTGGGGATTTGCTTTGTTCAACTGGATTTCCTTGTTACAATAGAGGGTTCTATGGTGGGTGGGGTGCTGTGGAGTTACTGGGAGGAGACATCAACGAATAAAAAAAGAATGGTATCCATAAAACATTTTTAAAAAGAAAAGAGCTTTCTTTTCCCAGGTCCTCCTTATCAGGGTAATGTCTTTGAAGGGCACAGACCCTGGAACATTGTACCAAAGTGTAAAGGTGTCAACTGTAGGGCATTGATCAGCGCAGGCTCAGTGGGAGCCTGGGATGCAGGCCCAGGTTGGCCACAAAGTCGTGACCTTGATAAACCATAACAGTTATCAGAGTGCTCCTGTGCAGCTGTGGAGGTGGGTGGTCCGTGTGGGAGGATGGTGGCACCCGGCCCTCTGGGCAGAGGCGCTGTCAGTCTTATCGGGTCATCAAGCACCTACAGAGCTGTTTCCTCAGTGGTTTGCATTTGGTGGTGGATGGAGGTTGATGAGGATCTTACCATTATGGACAGAAGAGAAGGATGAGCCCCTGGACTAGTGTGGAGGTTCTGTGCCAATAGAAACTCTTGTCCATGTCACGGAGTCCACTCTGTACCTTTGGACAGATTCTCAAGAGAAACATCCACATCTAGGAGCTGGTTTTCACCCTCTCTTCCATCTTGTCAGGGCCCTCGGGACCCTCTCTTCCTTTGACCTCCGCTGTGCAAAGGCCCCACCAGGATACCAGCCCTTGCTTCTCTCATCCTTCCTAGGTGCCCCAGGAGTTCAATGGATGGTCTGGGGGGACAAAGATAGCTCATCTTTGACCCTCCATCACTGAGGGTTAGTCTTCTAAACAGCCTCCTCCCCTTCTCTTCCATCCATTGTCCCAGGGAAATGGCTGCCCTCTGGGCTGGGTAAGCGGTGCTACTCTGTTGGCTGAACTGGATCCTGTAACTTCATTCTTGATAAAATGCATAAAATCACCAATTTTACAGTAGATTTTCCCCCTGCTCTGCTTGGTGACCCCTGCGTTTCCTGCATTTTTTCCATCTCTGTGGGTGACAGCTGGTGAGCCAAGCCACACCTCGTCATTCAGGCCAGCACTTGCATACGAGAGCTCAGAGATTGGGCACATCTACCTTTTCCTTTGTCGGCGAAGGTGGGCTCTCAGAAAACTCCGGACATCTAAAATCACCCTCACCTTTCCAGCCCCTCTTCCCCCAAGCCTACCATCAACATGGGCAGGGGAAGGAGGCCAGGAGAGCTGGGGAGACCCAACTAGTCCAGTCTTGGTGAGCTGTGTGAAAACAGGCAAGTCCCTTACCCTAAAGAAGCCTCAATTTCCTCATCTGTGAAGTCGGGATAGTGACATTTGTACCTCATGTCATGAAGAATGACTATGCAGAAAGCTCTCTGTAACCTGGAACAGTAGAAACAGGAGAGTTTTTAGTGTTATTTGCCAGGAGGCTGGAATTCTCAGGGTCTCCATGCCCCTGGAGCTGAATCACCTGAAAGCAAAGGAGTCCCACCCGGCTGTCAGAAGCATCTGTGGTGCCCAGATGTCATCCAGCTGGGTGAACATGAATCACATCATCTTCTGCTTGTTCGTGTGTGAAGGCTTTACAAAGCCCATGGAATCTCAAGGTCTGTGAGACCTTGGAGACTTCCAAAATGTTTTACCCACTATATCTTGTGATGCTCACCATGACCCCACGAGGTAGGTGCCATCATTATCCCCAGTTTACATGTTAGGGGGTCTGGCATACATGCAGCCCCCATGGGCTTGCTAGAATGGCGGCAGGATGTTAGGGAGCCCCTTCCAGGGGAATCAGCACTACTGGACCTTCTGTAACCAGTTCATTGGCCTACCCCTGGCTTGGTTAGCTGGGGCCTGTTCCCACTGGCCACCTAGCCAGGATCTTTGAAAGGGCTTGGGTCACCTCTTCGCTGTATTCAAATCTGAAGGAGGAAGAAGGGGAAGGAAAGGGATAAGGATTTATATGGTGCCTATTGAGTGCCAGGCCCTGCACTGAGCACTTTACAAGCATCCCATTTGCTATTTGAGGGAGTGAGGAGACTCCTTCACTCCTGAAGTCCGGAGAGACCACAGTGATAAAGTGGAGGGCTTTAGGATCCCCTCTCTGCTCCGAGGCCACGTGGCCGTCCTGACCCTTCGATTCATTCTTTTCTCTGCCAGGCATGGAGAGTGCTGTCTCGGAGGCCGCTGGAGTCAGAAGCCAGCACAACATGAATGCCCTGAGGAGCAAGTAACCATGTGGGCATGACCTTTGGGACCCCAGCCCACCGGCAGGAAGGGCACATGCCGCAGCCATAGCGCCTTTTGATGTGAACTTGGCGGGACCAGTTCTGTGTATGAACTGCTGCCTATGAGCCTAACGCCCTCAGCCTGGAGGTGATACAGGAAAGAGTGTGCTCTGGAGGTGTCAGGGGAATATGTGCATGTTTGTTTTTGCTCTATTGGTGAAGGGTACCGTCCTTTGACGGTCAGTGGCTTGGGGCCCTAGTCACTGGCCCTTATCAAATGGAGGGAGGGGCGAACAGGACCAGTCCAGGCTGGAGCTGATGGCAGAGAAAAGGGAGGAGCCTGAGGGGGGATGGCGCTGGCCTGACCCAGAGTGGGCGGGGTCGGAGCCGGGGTTGTTGGTAAATGGCCAGAAGTTCTCTGTGCAGAAAAAAAATGTACCTGTGACCCACTTTGAGGCTTCACCTGCGTTGTTTTCACTAGCTCTTTCTCAGGTCTCCACGATCGGCGAGACATGACGTCGAACCCCGATCTGCCGACTCTGAGGTGTAAACGCGCACATGGCAAATTCCACAGCAGGCTTGTCTCAAGCGAGCTGGCTCCAACGCACCCGGGCGCCGAGACTGCGCGCTCGGCTCAGAGGTAAAAGGACTTCACCACCGTCACACCCAGAGGAGCGCGTCGGCGGCGGCAGGATTGCGGGCTCCAGGCTTGTCGCTTCCTCCACTCTGCCATCGTAGGGGGGCGTTGGAGTCAGCGCACTCCAGCCCTTACTTCCACAAGAACCCCCTCTACAGTATCAGGGGCCATCCATCGGTCCGCTGAAGGCCTTCACTAGGAGAACTCACTCGTTCCTGAGGCCTGTGGCCATGTTTTCAGCGTGGGGAAGTTTTTCTCGATATCAAGCTTAAATCAGCCTTTTTGTAACTTCGACCCTTCACGGCCATTGTCTCCCTTGACCTTCATGACGAGCCCACAAGGTTGGCAGGGCAAGGATCGTCACTATCCTCTTACAGAAGAGGCCCCAGAGAGGAAAACGAATCTGTCCAGAGTCATACAGCCAGTAAATGATGAGCGGATTCTAACCACGGGCCCACACTGCCTCTCTGGAAGAGGGCCAAGTCCACGGTCTCTCTCCGGAGAGCCGAGCCAACGACAGCGAGGGCACTCTGCTGTATTTCTACTCCTGTCTCCTTTCTTGGACAGACCACTGCACGTTATTCCAAAGCCCCCGGAAAAAGACTTAGTAGCAACTTCAGTCAACTGTAAAAGTTTAGAGGCAAATTTTACATGATCACCATGATTTCATTAAAATAGCTTTCCCATGCAATTGCTGTAAACGTTGCAGACATCCTCTTCAATCGCAGAATTGGGAAAATATTTAAAGAAGCTAGTGGTCCTGCTGCCAACTCAACACCAGAGCATCCTGACCGAGAGTTTGGAACGGCAAGAAACAAGTCACAAACCTCTGACCTCGCAGAATTAGTCAGTCTGGCACAGAGACCAGGCCGAGCTGAGGTGCTCCACCCAGCCTGGCTGAGGCTTTGAGGTGGGGGCGGGAAGGAGGGTTTCCGGCCTTGAGCCAAGCAGGCTCTGCTGACATTTATCAGCAGGAAAGAAAGCCCATGGGTCAAAGGAAAGGGTAACAGAATATAGGAGTGAATGGGTCCCGGAAGAAGAAAGTCTGGAAGGAGAGCATGCAGAAACATGTATAGTCCTGTTGGGAAGAGGGGCAGAAAAGGAGGGCCTGGGGTGGGTGGGTGGGGATGCACTGGACTTCCCAAGCTCCCTTCCAGCGATGAGCCAGAAGAGTGGAAGCCAGAAGGGAGAAAAGGAGGTGAAGAGAGAGAAACAAACTGAGGCCTGGAAGGGGAGGGGCCCCATGGGCCTGGAGGTCCCTCCCTCTGGGCCCCTTGGACCAGGTCTGACTTCCCTTCCCCAAGACAGTGAGAGCACCTCCCACACTTACAGACACATAGTGGGGCCCATCTCCATCTTCTCACTCCCAGGCTAAACCGGGGGAGGGGGTGCCCATTTCCTGCAATGGACCCCTCTCTGGCACCGCCCTGCCACAATCCCAGCTGCCTTCTGCTCCTTTCCCCAGTTTGCTCTCCAGAGGAAGTTTCTAGATCCCGATGCAGTGAGTGCCCTAGGGGGGCCCGGGACCATGCGGATGCACACAGGGACAGCCCCTTTTCTAATACTGAGCACTGGGTCTCTAGGTCAGCTGTGGATTCATCCCGTGGATGCAGGTGCTGAGCCCCTGAACACTTCAGAGCTTGAGAATGAGTGAGCCCTGGCTTCTGCCTCTTTTGTCCCAGGGCTTTGACCTGCACATCTGGCCCTAGAGCCTCAGCAGGACTGAGACCTGCTCTATGATCCAGCCTTCCTCACACACAAAAGACCCTCACCACGCCTTTGCCCCTGCTCTCTCCCTTGCCTTGAACGAGCCCTCCTTGCTCCCTGTTTGCCCTGGCTGGCTTCAAGGCTCACTCAGATGCCACTTCCTCCATGACACTTGTCCTGGTCCCCAGTCCACCCTGTGCCCTCTATGCTGCTAGCACCTTCCCTCAGAATCCATCTGCCATCTACCCAGTACCTGCCTTGTCTGTCCAGAGCTGTTCTTGGGTTCTCTCCCCCACTGGACAGACTGTGAGCTCCTCCAGAGTGGGGAACCTTGTTTTTGCCCCTCTCTGTATCTGCCATGCTTAGTACAGTGCCTAGCACACAGTAAGCACTTAATAAATGCTTGCTGACTGATGGGCTCGATTACCAGATGGCCTGAGACTTGCATTTTGTTCCTTTTCCTCCTGTGGAGCCAACACTGCTTCAGGGGAGACACAAACGCGTAGCTGGGTGAGAATTGGCACCTTTGGAGCCTTGGGGTCCAGCAAATCCCTGATAATGAGCTCCAGGAGACACCAGGAGGTCATCGAGGAAGGGAAGGTCTCCTTCAAGGCTATTTGGAGGACTGGCTCGTGGAAGGATGACTTTGCCTCATATGCAGTGGCTTCACAACAGAGGCCATAGTCTTATTATGCTGCACACCTGCAGTGGGGGCCGGAGAGGGGAGGGGAGGGAGAGAAGGGAAGCAAACCCCACCGGGTTCTGATGGGGTGCCCCTTGCAGGAGATCAGACTAGCCAAGGCAGGTGCAATCTCATTTTCCCACAGTGTGGAGTTCCCACACTATTCAGGGACAAAAGGAAAACCTGTGTGGTTGTCACAGAGTAGAAACGATTGAAGGATCTGGAGCCGAGGACGCTGGCTTGAACCCCGGCTCGTTATTTACCGCCTGTGAGACCTGAGTTGGGCACCTCAGCTTCCTCCTCTTTTAAAAAGGGGAGCTGGGCCGGATGACCTCTGAGGATCCACTCAGCCCTAAATCCACAATCTCGGCATCACTCTGCTTTTCATTTTGAATTGAGGCAAAGGATGAAAAGCATCACAGACCCAACATCTGAAACAGGACAGGGTTTTATGAGATGACCTTGCATAGATCGTGGATTTTTCAAAGTGGAGCACAGAACAGAATTTCTGAGGAGGCCCCAGAGTGAGGAGGAGAGCAGGGCCACTAGACCGGTGGGGAAAACAGCTCCTTCTTTGGGACTTTTCTTCTGCTTGATGGAAAGCCAAACATTGAGCTGTTTCCCTTAGCTAAGCATCTTCGCCTCGTCCCTAGTGGAATGATTTCAGTACCTTTCCGCATGTCAATATCGAACTTGAGCTCTTTACCCAGGCTCCAAATCAAACAAAATTAGTTCATTTCAATTTTCAGTAAAACAAGGTTCGGCTTGCACGCAGGTGGACTCTTTGGAGAGGAGCCAGCCTAAATACTAGGAACTGAGCATGGAAGAGTTACAAAGAATTCACTGCCCATTAATTAGTTAAAGAGGCATTTACTCAGATATAGTTGGGAGGGGTTTGATTCTCAGCTGAAAATGTTTGGGCAGGTTCCGATTTATTTTGGCTTCCCTGGAGTAGTTAGATCTCAGGACTTCTTGTCAGAGAGATGGTCCAGATGATTTCACTGGTGAGGCCTATATGCTTTTATTGGGAATGTGGACAAACTAGCCATCTGAGTTCCTTGCCGAGGCCCTGGGGCCTCAGGAGTTGACAGAACTAAGAGGAGAATAGACAGGAGCCACTCTGTCCTTCCAAATGAGCTCCAAGGTTACGAAGACTGGATTTTGTTGTGTGGTTTCTAGCAATGATATTGCGTTACACAAAGAGCTGATGGTGGAATCGATTCAGATTGGAATAATGCTCTACCTTCAAAGTAAAACAGCTGCTAAACCGTTGCCAATCTCCCATGAGGGAAGTCTGAAGTCGGTGCTTCCTTCCCTTTTCAGAGTCTCGCACTCAGGCCTTGGCACTTTCCACGCTTTCCTCCTCCCAGAATTCGCCCTGGGCTGAGATCGCTCAGCTCCTCCATCCCACAAGGGTTTTTTATCAGGACTGACTCAACGCAAAGCTGATTGAAAGATGCCAACATCAATGGATGGATGAAGAACTGAATGGAGGAAGAAGCATTTATTAGGCACTTGATGTGGGCTGGGCACTGTGCTAACCCAAAGGAGGAACCTTAGCCATAGGTGATAACAGTAGGGTGGCACCTGGCTTAGTAAGGATTGAGCAGCGTCCCCACTCACCCGGGCAGGTGCCCCTTAATCCTTCAGCCTTCTCAGGAGGCTGGTAGGTCGTCCATCCCTGGAGACCGGGCAGAGGTCCCTGGCTACTGTGGTGCCTTAAAAGGAGTGAACCCATGGTGTTTGGAGCCTACAGTACTACCAGCATGGAACTGAACTGGGGGTGTATGGATTGTAGGAGCATGGATTTATTCCTCTTCATTCTACAAATGAGGCTACCAAGGCACAGAGATTAAGTGACTTTCATGCAGTCACTCTGTAGTAAATGTCAGAGGCAGAATTTATGTCCAAGTCATCCTGACTCTGAGTCCAGAGAACCTTTGAGACCATCTAGAATAGTCTCCTCATTTGTGCAGTTGAAGAAACTGAGCTTCAGTGAGACAAATGGACTGGCCCCAAATAGTGCAGATTTTCATTAGCCAAGACAGACTGCCAAACAAGAGCTTGTGTTGAGGAGAGCTCTATATACACAGTCTCTCGATGAACATAGGAGGTGGGTTCTGCCAGTCTTGTTCCTGTTTGGAACATCACCTTAGGTTAGAGCAAGATAACCCATCTCCTGCTGGTGGTGATCATCTCCATGCTCAGCCAGGGAGTTGTCTGAGAAGCAGATTTAATGCACTGCCATGCCGATACTTGGGGCCTCTCAAGCATCCTGTCAAATGACATAATATTTGTAAAGCACTTACCACAGAGCCTGACACATAGTAGGGGCTTTATAAATGTTGATTCCATCCATCTACCTACTAGAACTTGTGCTCTGCTGGCCTGGCTTTGGAAAACCTAGGGCCACCTCAATACCAGGAGGAAGCATCAGAACAGGACTTTGAGCAGCTGGGGGCTTACTTTCCTGGTCGATCAATAGGTAATTATTAAGTGCCTACTATGTGCCAGGCACTTGAAATAAACATACAAATATGAGACATCCTACTAGGATAGAATATGTTCCATAAATAAGTAAATGCAGGACACACACATGTACACATATATGCACATACATACCTAGATAGACACACACACGTGTATTTAGCTGTTTGTTTCTCTCAAGCTACGTCTTTGGCTCAGTTCATGGGATGTCACCCGTAGGTAGCCTCTTGATTCCGTCTTTGAATCTGAGGGGTTTCATAGGCTCCATCGGGAGGTTAGACACTTGTAGTTACATTTGACAAACTCAGTGGCATTTGGCTGTTATCAGACTTTGCTATTGCTTGATGAAGTAGTGTCTGCTCATTCTGAAGGTGTTTCTGTAAGGTTTTTACCTGTCTCCCAGGTGCTCTAAGAACAGCTATCAATATCTCCTTTCCTTTCCTCCTTCCTCTACCTCAGTCCGCATAGGGTATCGTACTCTTACCTGCAGGTGCTCTGCCTAAAAGAATGTAAATTTTGATCTCGGAAACTTCACAAGGTGTCTTGGGGTTTACAGGTTAGATTTCTTTCTTAAGGCCCATGCCTTAAACCCAAATCACTCTGGCTCTCATTGATTGGCCAATAGGTCCCAGCCCAAGCCCATGGGGTCATTGTTTGGACCCTGATGGTTCAGAGTGAATGTAAATAGCAATTGTTTTTATTTTGGCTAGAAACCCTGAGGGTCTTCCCCTCTTAGATTGATTTTTTTTGGACTAGATAAAAAAGGCCATTCTTTGCCTCATTTCTTACCTAGCCCTAATCACTGAATGGGTGTTGCCTCAGTCAAACTGAGACCTGTTAAAGATGTTAGCTTAAAAAGACCCACTGCATTCGGGGCCACCTCCAGTGGTCCTGATCTACCTCTGGCCGCTGGACCCAGATGGCTCTGGAGGAGAGAGTGATGCTGGTGACTTTGCGCAGTCCTGACTCACTTAAATCCAGTGCACTTGCATGTCATGGCATCCCTTTCCTGATGCCGTGGTCCTCTTCCAGAACAGAAGACAAACAAGCTATCAGTCCTCGTCTCCTTTATGGAATGGAAGCACTAGTCTTTCCAGAAGTTGCCTCAGGGTGATGAGCCCCACATTTTCTTGGTATTTTGTGTGTTTTTGTTAGGATTCTTTCCAAATCTGTTAGGGCCATTTGCTAATTCTGGAGGTGTGCGTTAAGACTGGTACTAAGCCGGTAGTAGTGGTTTTAAGTGGGTCTTTCCTTTACACTGAAGTTTCAGAATTCTAAATATGTTTTCGGCCTTGGGCTTCTCTTTGGTTTTTTCATTCTCCATTTCTTGCCTGCAGGAGTCTGTGGCGTTTTAGGTGTCACCTCCGTCCACAGGTTCATCCACAGTTCTGGCTTCAGGCTTGGTCTTCAGTATCCGTCTCTCCTCGGCATGTTAAGAATGTTACACTTACTGAGTCCCAATAACGCCTGGATGCCGTAGGAGAACGATTTCACAAGAGGGAGGAGCTGTTTATGTAGCTTGATGCCCTCTTCATGCATCAAGGGAGAAATAAAATGGGCACGCCTCCTTTAATTTGGAAGCCATCCTTACCTGCACCCAGGAGAGGTGATGAGAGATTTGAGGCGAGGCCAAAACACCATAGATTAAACAGTCTCCCTGGAAAATGCCTTGTTTTCCATGAATTGTCCTTGACATTGTGGCGTGGGTGGCACGTTTTCCATTAAAAGCCGTCTTCCACCTGATTGTCCAATGCTCCAGTGTGCGCACTCCACTTGGGCATCTTGGACGTATCTGCAGAATGAACCTTGATTATGGTGCCTCTGAACAATCTGAGCCGTCCCACCCAGAGAGGGGGTGGGTGTTCCCTCCTTGGAGGTCTCATGGCTACTTGTCAGGGATGCTGCAGAGGGCATTCCCTCATTCTGGGAGGGTCGGACTAGAAGGTCCCTCAGTGCTGGGATTCTAGGAAGTCCTCCGGACCAAGAATGAACTTTGAATCAGTACTGAGGGCATTCTCATAAAGGTCCCTCTGCCTTTTATGAATTGATGCTTCGATGGGAATAAAACCAGAGGAGTAAAGCCATGAGGACTGCAATAACACAAAGAAAATGATTCTGAAAGGCTCCAGCCCTCGGGCCAGGACAGCGTCCCAGTCATGACTTCCCAGGGAGCCTGCCGAGGAAGCCTGCCTCCCCTTCTGAGCAGAGTGCTGCTGGCTGGCTGGGCTGACACACACCATGCCCGCGGGCTGTGCTTGACTGTACTGGTTCCAAGGGAGGGTGGGTTGGGTGTTGCAGGGTGTGTTAGTGGGTAGTAATAGAGATGCAAAAGAGAAAAAAGGGAACGTCAATGAAACATTGAAAATATCCAGATGAAGCCTGAAGGAAGTTCAGAAGGGGCCACCAACAAACAGGCAGTCCTGTCACCGTCTTGTTAAATTTAATACGTGCTCAGAACACAAAGCCCAGACCGTTCACTGCAGTTCACGACATCGCAGACCAGCGTCTTTCTTGTTCTCTTTTGTATGTTGAAACTTTGGTGTTTGTTGATTGTTCCTGAGCTCATCATAAAACAGAAATGTTAAAATAAAAATAAAAGGCCTTGTTTGACCTATCTCATTTGGCTTCACCGAAACTTTCCACCTTCCAGATGTCTTGTCTTTCCCTCGTGGCAAAGACATCTGGGCTTACTAATATGAGAAACGAGGCCAGCAGCATGTTAACGGGCTGTCCAAGCTGTCTCATTTTTCTCCTTTCCTCTTGTCATTAAGTCCGGTAATTAGGTGTGAGCCACGGGCTGGAGACTTCTACACTTTCCCCCAAAGTAAATACCACAATTAGCAGCAGCAACAGCGGCCGAAGCCACCCGTCCTTAGGAACAGTGACACCAAACCTAAGGATTACTTGTGATCGGGGGAGGACAGAATTCGGGGACAGGTCCCAGGGGTCTCTGGGATACCAGCACGGGAAGCAGAGGGGAAAGAAACTTGCCCGTTTCCCCCTCTGTCCTTGTCAAGTCATGGCCCAGGGGAAGGCCAACTGCAGCTCCAGAGGGAGGGGCTTGGAGGGGAAGAGATGGCTATCACTATCTCAGCTTCTGTAGGGCTGGCAGATCTTGAGATGGGATTGTTCTCCAAGTCTCTTTGGAAAGCTTCTCTGTACTAGCATAGGGGCTGGGGAAGGAGCCCTAGGTGGAAGGTCAGGAGACTGGTGTGTTTTGATGCAGTACTTTTGGGTCTCCAGGGAAAATTATATAAAATTGTTTACATTTAACAATTAGCTCATTTTAAGCCTAATGGGCAATACAATGGCCTCTAAGGTCCAGTTAGTACTTTCCTCTTCAGCTTAATAGAGTTTATTTTTGTGGAAAGTTATGAGTTCAGGCGAAGTCGTTCTGAGCCCCCAGTAAGGAAAATTTCTAACGACCTAGGCAGAGGTTCAGCCCTTTGCCTGACTTTATATTGATGTCTGTCGCTAGTTAATCTCTGGCCTCTCGGTGGCTGAGCAAAACTCAGTTTACTGGAAACACTTGGATAATGAAATAGCAGATATGGGGCCTGTGGAGAGATATGTATTGAAAGGGTGGGTTGGGGAAAGAGCTGACACTTTCTCAGGGCTCTGCTCACCCCTGGCACTCCTCTCCAAGATGACAGTCTTCAGCATCTCCCTTCTCCAGCGCAGCCCCCTCCCTCTGCTCCAGGTTTGCTCCAGTTTCTGCAATTCAGCCACTCAAAATCTCTCCCTCCCAAATTCTGAGATGGGTACGACCACATGGCTCAAGGTGTGGCCCAGTCTCTTGTACGTTTTCTGAGCATTCGATCAAGATTGTTTGCTCTGACGGGTTCAGGGCAGTATGCAGGCCCATTTCACACTGAGTTCTGATTCCAAGGCAGCAGAGCCAAATGGAGTGAGTTTGACCCTGTCCTTACACTATTATTATCTAGTATAATAAATATGGATAAAGGAGCCTGGCTTGAGTCAGAGGAGCCATCTTAGAACGGGTTGGGCCACATCCGACTAGTGTGATATCACACAACAGTAGTCAGCCTGCAGAGACATTCCAGAACAGCCTATCCCTGTCATTGTGTTAATTATCCAGCAAGGGAATGCGATATCAGAGCCACTCACCAAGTGAGGGTCCCCTTAAGCCACTAACCTTGGTTCCGCTTTGTAACGTGCCTGGGAACAGCCTCCCCATCATCTCCCCAGATCACCTCCCACTTGGCCTCCCATCCTTGTGGTGATGAGTCTGGGGAGACTTGACCCACCCCACTCACAGCCCATTGAAAGGGTTAAAGGAAAAAAGTTCTGGTCCCATCTCTCAGTCCACGAGCTATAAGCAAGGAAAAACAGTGGGAACCGTCTTCCCCTCCACCTCGCCAGCCGGCGGGATTCTCAAGAGTCATGAGTCCCAGGCTTCCTGTTCTCATCTCTGCTGCGCTGATCCCTACCATCTTGGTTTCTTGGTGCCACGGATTCAAACGAATGTTGAGTGTGGTCTCAGCTCTTCCGCCTTCGGTCTCAATCACCAGTGGAGAGTGTCTCAGGCTGTAGCAGCTTGTGGTGCTATAAATCAGAAGTCCCAGTCCTGAAGTCTCAGCCCAACTCTAGGGGAGGTTTTCAGCCTGTGCCTGCAACATCCACCAGGAGGTTCTCAACCGAACGGCAACGTAACAGACCAGTCAAACCAATGATCACCGCCAGGCTCCAGGTACTGAGCCGTCTTCCGTCCCAGGGCTCAGTTTCCTGCCTTTTGTGACATCAAGCTTGGTCCCTTCTTTTTTTTAATTAATTTGTTTTGATTTATCAACAATCACTTCCACAGGCTTTTGAGTTTAAGATTTTTTCCCCTCTCTCCCCAAGATGGTGCACCATCTGACACAGGCTCTCCATACGCATTCCCATTAAACATGTTTCCACATTAGTCATGTTGTAAGGAAGAATGAGAACCAATGGGAGGGGCCACCATACTTGGTCCTTTCTGCTTCTCATGTCTCACAAATTTTATCTCCCTTTGTGGTTACTGTAAAACTCAAACTATTGTGGAACGTGCGCTACTGAGAAGGGGCAGGAAAAATGGGTAAGAATGGAATGGCATCTGAGTGATGTGGGATAGTTATTAAATTGTGTGTTGCCAACACTTTGCTTCCCTCCCTCCCTCCCTATTTCCTTCCTTCCTTTTTTTCTTAATGTTTCTGAAGAAGGCTGTTAAGCTCCCAGTACTAATGTTCTTAGCAAATTTAAGGGGCAGTGTGAACCCCAGGGGAATCATTGGGCCTGAAAGCCTGGACTTGCATCTCAGCTTTGTCTCTGGTAGCCATAGGTGCTTAATAAATGCTTGCTGATTGATCTCCCTGTGGGCCTCAGTTTACTTCACTGTACAATGAGGCTGGATAATCTTTAAAGGGGCTGTCTTGCTTTGTGATTCTGTAGGGGAAAGAAGTCAACAGAACAGGA
Organism: Vombatus ursinus; assembly: GCF_900497805.2. NCBI lineage: Eukaryota > Metazoa > Chordata > Mammalia > Diprotodontia > Vombatidae > Vombatus > Vombatus ursinus. The sequence goes on from NW_020943962.1 coordinate 148,075, forward strand.
ATTTTAGTAGGAATTTTTTCCAGAGGGGGGAGGGAATGGAAACTCCCTCTTGGAATAAGCACGGATAATACCTTTGCAATTTGCCACTGGAGCTTGGCCAGAGTCACCAGCTAGGGTGGGTGAAAGGCAAAACCTGACCCCAGACCTTTCTGACTCTGAGGCTGGACCTCTACCTGCTTCCACTGCATCCAGAGCGATTCATACACTCCAGGAACTGAGCAGTTGGACTGAGCAGTGACTTCTCCCCATCTCTCCTTCTTTCCCCATCATCCTGCTCACAAAGGTGTGAAGTTCCACATGGTGTGAAAGAGAGAGGCAATCCACCCCCAGCAGCCCGGAGCTGGAAAGAGGAGCCAGGAGGCTTGTCAGGGGAGGGAGGAGGTGAACCGGAGCACCATTTCCAGACATATGGGAGCCATCTGGTTTGCCGGCAATTAGCTGTTTTTTTCTTTATAGGCATTTGGGAGGATCTTAGGATCTCAGAGCAAGAAGAGACCTTAGGGGTGATCTAGTCCCCATCCCCCACCTTGTCCCCACCTGAATAAAAATACCCTCTACAATGACTCTAGTGCATAGGCATCCCACCTTTTCTTGAATAACAGCTAGCAGTTATACAGTGCCTCAGAAATGTCATCTTATTTTGTCCTCGCAAGAACCCTGGGAGGCAGGGGTTATTATTTCCATTTGCTAGATGAGGAGACTGAGGCAAATGTCCCCCAGTCACACAAATAGTACGTTTCTGGAGTACGATTTGAACCCAGGTCTTCCTGCTCTCAAACCAGTGCTCTCTCTACTACACATCCTAACTGTCTCTTGAAGAGCCCTAGAACCCAAAGCTGGCCAGTTCCTAAGATTCAGTTCCTCTTTTCAAGAGCTTTAATGATCCTAGTGAGGCTCTATGGGGCCAAGAATAAAGTCAAATACTTCTTCCGCAGGACAGTCCTCAAGCACTACAGACATCTAGCATCTCCTCCTCAAGTCCTCTTTTCTCCAGCATAAATCCCCAATGTTTTATGAGCCCCAGGAAGCTCAACAGCGATGTCCTCCAGAGAATGTGCTGCCCAAATGCCCCCAGCCCAGTCCCAACAACCAGTGAAAAACCGAGCACTGCCACCATCTCTCCAGTCCTGGACACTAAGCTTATACTAATGTCACCCTGACTCCCACTGGGCTCCCCCTCACAATGGTAGCTCATTAAAACTCTCAGGTAATTTTCTTTTTTTTTTCTTTTTCGGCTAGGCAATGGGGTTAAGTGACTTGCCCAGGATCACACATCTAGTAAGTGTTATGTATCTGAGGCTGGATTTGAACTCAGGTCCTCCTGAATCCAGGGCCGGTGCTCTATCCACTGCAGCACCACCTAGCTGCCCCAGGTAATTTTCTTATGAACTTGTTTCCAGCCGCATCTCCTCAGTCTTGTCCTTGGGTCGTTGATTTTTTTTTTTCTAACTCCAGTATAGGACTTTACGTACAGCTCAGTGCAAATTTAATGGGATCCAGTAAAACAATTAAAATTTTGAATATACAGTAAATTGTACAACTTGTTACATATTTTAATGTGCAATATGTCCTCCCTTGCCTACACTCTTATTTTTATATGATTTGTCATCGAGTTACCAAGATTTTGACATAATGTTTGTTAATTTCATCTTGAATCTACATCCTCAGCCCATTAAATTTTAAGCACACATTTGATGAAGAGTACATTTTTCTTTTTCTTTAAAAAAAAGAACATTTTATTTTCCCCCAATTACATGTAAAAACAATTTTTAACATTTATTGGCTTTTTTAAAGTTTTGAGCTCCAAATTCTATCTTTTCCTCCCTTCCCTACCCCCTCCCTGAGACAGTAAGCAATCTGATATAGGTTATATGTGTGCAATCATGTAAAACATGTCCATATGAGTCATTTTGTGTAAGAAGATTGAAAAGAAATGAAGAAAGAAAAAAGAAAGAAAGGAAAATAGCATGCTTCAGTCTGCATTCAGACTCCATAGTTCTTTCTCTGGATGTGGATAGTAGTTTCCATCATGAGTCTTTTAGAATTGTCTTGGATCATTGTATTGCTGGGAAGAGATAAGTCTGTCAAAGTTGATCATCACACAATATGGCCATTACTGTGTACAATGTTCTAGTGGTTCTTCTCACTTCATTTTGCATCAGTTCATGTAAGTCCTTCTAGGTTTTTCTGAAATCATCTTGCTCATCATTTCTTATAGCACAACAGTATTCCATCACAATCATGTACCCCAACTTGTTCAGCCACTCCTCAATTGATGGGTGTCCCCTCAAATTCCAATTCTTAGCCACCACAAAAAGAGTCGATACAGATTTTTTTTTGTAAAAACAGGTTCTCCCACCCCCCTTTTTTAAAATAAGAGTCAATTTTTCTAAGTCCAACCTGGATCATCACCTACAAGTTTTCAATGGAGTTTAGATCAGTGAGTACCAAGGCCAGGAAAGCAGCTTACCTCCATCCCTTGGATAAGTAAATTAATCTTTTGTGACCTGTGGAGTGGCCCAGTGTAAGGGCCTCGTTGCAGGCTTCGTTCTCTGGCTGGAGATGTCTGCCATCCTGGAACAATTCTGCTTCTTAAGATATCAACATACTCATCAGAGTTCATTATTTCCTCATTGGGGAGAGACTGCCAGACCCATTGAAAATAGGAAAAAATCTCCAAAGCATCTTTTTGGGAGTGTGTGGGTGGGTGGGTGGGTGGTTTGTGAGGCAATCTGGGTTAAGTGACTTGCCCAAGGTCACACAACTACTAAGTGTCAAGTGTCTGAGGCTAGATTTGAACTCAGGTCCTCCTGACGCCAAGGCCGAAGCTTTATCCACTGCGGGAGATGGGGAGGGCATGTTTTAAAGACTGACAAAGCTGCCTGAAGTTTAGGCTCATCTGGGTTTCTTCTGAAGCTGGTTTTGGAACAAGGAAGAAGGGGAAAGGAATGATCATTTAGATAGCACTTCTACTTGTACTATGAAGAGGCAGCTGGTGGCTCAGTGGATGGTGCTGGGCCTGGAGTCACGAAGACCTGAGTTCAAATCCAGCCTCCCACATTTAATAGCTCTATGAACTTGGGCAAGTCACTTAACTTCTGTTTGTCTTAATCCACTAGAGCAGAAAATGGCGATCCACTCTAGTTTCTTTGCCAAGAAAACCCTATGGACAGTATGGTCCATGGCGTCGTGAAGAGTTGGATATGACTGAATAACGGCTATGAGCCAAGAACTGTGCTAAGCACTTACACAAACAACAAAGATTCTCTCATTTGAATAGTGTTGTCAGTAAAAGTCGCCTCTTTCTGGTTTTCAGAACTCCAGTCTTTAGACAGTCTTGCTCATGACAAGAAGGGTTTTTTTTTTTCCGCATACCAACCGTTGGGGCTGTTCTTTTAAAGCAGGTTTTCTCACTCTTCCTTCAACTTCCAGAAGTCTACACCACACTAGAAAAGTCAGTGAAAACCTCTCCAGCTGTGGAGTCCCTCTGAAGGTCTCTGCCTGCTCTCTGAGGATTAATGGTGTCGTTTAGCAACAACATTTTACTGTTCTTGGCGTGGTAGGTGCTTAAGGACTTCTTGTTGATGGTTGATTTTTCCACTGTCCATTCTTTAGCACTTTAGGGTGACTGATCCTTTTTCTTTGTGAGCTTGAGTGATGCTTAACTTTCCCACAGACACCCCTGAAACACAATGGGCGAGGACTCAGCTTGAGAACTAACCCAAATGGAGAAAACAGCTCAATCTGATTGCAAAGAGGAAATCGAGGGGTAAGACGGCTGAGTAGCTTTAACATTACATGCTGCTGCCAGCAAAGCCAGGACCTGAAACCCAGGGCTCCTTCCATCCAAGGAGCCCTTCTCAAGTCCCTGTGCCCAGGACCAGGTTGGGTCCAGGAGGAGAGGGGCGGGGAGGTGCGGAAAGGTCCCTGCATCTGGAGACAGAGCTCTTGGGTTTAGAGCCTGACCCTCCTGCTGACCACACAGGAAATGCCAAACCAATGTTGATGGCTACATCACGACTTTGAGCAGAACCCTTCCCTTCCTGGCATTGTCTCAGTCTCCCCCTCTATAAAATGAGGGGATTGGGCAGAGAGGACCCCTAAAGTCCCTTCTTGCTCTACGTCAGGGACCCTGTTTTCTGGACATGCTGAGCTGATGGGAATCTGCCCAAGCAGTCTCCCTCACCTGGCTGCCCCGGCACATCTGCCCTTGGCTCATGGGTACCAAGCTCATTGTACCTGAGGCTGTTGGCCAGCGAAGGCTCCCCGAGCTAATTACCGGTTTCTTCAGTGTGCCTGACAAGTGCTACAATCACATAAACTGGCAACTTGCCCACAAGTCCACTGCTGTCTCCTCTGTAATCATGAGGCTGGGAGAGAGGAGCTGGGAGGTCCTTTGGCCTTCTGGTATTGTCTGTTCTGAATTCTGTCTTCTTCATTCCCTGCAGTCTGACTTCTGACCTTCTCATGCAATGAAACCGGGATGTCTTCCTGCCAAATCTAGTGGCTTTTCTCAGGCTTCCTTCTTCTTGAACTTTGCAGTCTTTGAGGGAGGGAGGGAACAAGCATTTATTTAGTGCCTACTGTGTGCCAGATATTATGTTAAGAACTTTACAAATATTCTCTCATTTGATTCTCACAACAATCCTGAGAGGTAGGTGCTTTTCTTATGCCCATTTTACAGTTGAGGAAACTGAGGTGACATCCAGTTTGAGGCTAGTAAGTGTTTGAGGATGAATTAGAATTTAGGTCTTCCTGACTCCAAGGCCAAAATACTCTTCACTCCTGTGTGCCCTAGTTACTTTGGACACTGTTGGTCACTCTTTCTTCCTCCATAGTCTCTTCTCCAGGTTTCAGGACACCCCTCTCTTTTGGTTCTTCTCCTTACCTCTCTGACCACCCCTTTCTCTCCTTTGCTGGATCCTCCTCTAATGCCCTCTAACCACAGGTGTCCTTCAGGGCTCTGTCCTGGGTTCTCTTCTCTTCTCCCTCTATATCATTTCACTTGGAGATCTCAGGTCCCATGGAGTTAAATTTTTTACATCTCTAATGCTGATGATTCTCAAGGCTACTTTTCCTGCCCCAATCTCTCTGCTGACTTCCAACCTCTCATCAACTGCCTTTCAGACATCTTGAACTGGACACCCAGTAGATATTTTAAACTCAACATGTCCAAACTAGAACTCATGATCTTTCCCCCTAAACCCTCCCTCCCTCCTCCTCCTCCTCCCTTCACTGTTGCCACAGAAGCAACACCCTCTTTCCAGTGCCTCAGGCTCTCAGCCTAGGAGTCATCCACTCTCATCCCCCAGATCCAATATAGTGCCAAGGTCTGTTCTCTTCAGCATCTCTTGTTGATTTCACCTCTGAACCATCTCTTGTTAATTTCACCTCTGCAGCATCTCTTGTTGATTTCACCTCTGAACCATCTCTTGTTAATTTCACCTCTGCAGCATCTCTTGCCAATTTCAGCACCATTGCAGCATTTCTGAAATACCCCCTTCTCTCCTCTGACGCTGCCCCCACCCTGGTTCAGGTCCTCTTCCTTAGGCCTGGACTATTGCTGTAACCGCTGGGGAGTCTGTCTCAAGTCTCTTCCCATCCCAGTACCTCCATTCAGCCACCAAAGTGATTTTCCCGAAGCATTGGTCTAATCATGTCATTCCTCTACCATGGGGAACATAGCAGGTAGTTAATAATAATAAAAAACTCCAATGGCTCCCTATGGCCTCAAGGATCAAGTACCAAAGTCTGTTTGGCATTCAAAGCCCTTCATAATCTCTCCCCCATCACCTCCTTCCAATTTTTTTTCCACCTTATGCTCCCCACCCCTAACTCCTCCACATACTCTTTGCTCCAGTGATTCTGGCCTCCTGCTTCCTGGCTGATGCACCAACACGCCCCCCCCCCCCCCCCCATCTCACAGCTCTGGGCATTTTCTCTGTCCATCCCCCAGCCTGGAATGCTCTCCCTCCTTGTCTCTGTCTCCTGGCTTCCCTGATTTCCCTCAAGTCTCAGCTAAAATCCCACCTTCTACAAGAAGTCTTTCACAGCCCTCTTAATTCTAGTAACTTTCCTCTGTTAATTAATTTTTATGCTGTGTGTATGTTATTCACATTTATTTGCTTGTTGTCTCCACCATTAGACTGTGAGTTCCCAGAGGGCAGAGACTGGCTTTTGCCTTTCTTTGTCTCCCCAGTGCTCAGCACAGCATCTGGAACATAGTAGGTACTTCATAAATATTTTTTGACTGACCGACTGACCTTCTTCTCTTCTACAATCTATCTTCTAAGCTGCCTCCTGGCTCTGCCAGTCTGTTCTCCCTAAGATACCTCCCAACTGGACCCAGAGGAGAAACTGAGGCTGGTGACTTTGCACAACTGTCCCTCACTTAAATCCAATTCACTTACATGTCATGGCATCACCTCCCTGATGTCATGGTCCTCTTTGAGAATGAAGGACAAAAAATAATAACAAGATCCCTTCCAGTTCTGACATTGTATTCTATGTTCTAAAGGGTAGCATTTATTAAGCACCTACTGTATGCCAGGCACTGTGCTGTGTGCTGAGGAGACACAAAAAAGCAAGAGACAGTCATTTGTCCTAAAGGAGCTTACAATCTGTCTAATGGTAGAGACAGACAGCAAACAACTGCACATTCAAAGTGTAGACAGGATAAATGGGAGATTAATCCTCACTAGAATGAAGAAGTACTATTATGGGGCATCAGGAAAGGCTTTATGCAAAAGAGGAGACTTTAGCTGAGACTTGAGGGAGCCCAGGGAAGTTAGTAAGTGGAGATGAGGAAGGAGAGAGTTACAGGCATAAAGGCATAGCAGGTGAGAATGCCCATATGGGGAGATTTCTACATTCCAGGTTCTGGGTTCTAAAGTCCATCCCAACTCTGAAGTTCCAATTCTAAGGATTCTGTATGTCAAGTCAATCAGTCAATAAGCATTTATTAAGTAGCTACTACAGCATATGCTGAGAAATGCTCAGCTGTGTGGTTGAGTCAGAAAGACTCGACTTAATGAGTTCAATCTGGCCTCAGACACTTACTAGCTGTGTGACCCTGGCCAAGTCACTTAGCCCTGTTTGCCTCAATTTCCTCATCCATGAAATGAGTCGGAGAAGGAAATGGCAAACCACCTCAGTATCTTTGCCAATCGTCAGACATGACTGAAAAATGAATGAACAACAACAACAAAGTGCCTACTATGTGTCAGGCACTGTGTTAAGCACTGGAGATACAAAGAAGTCAAAGACATGTATCACGGATACAGAGCTAAGAGCTATCTCAGAGGACATCTAGTCCAAGCTATTTTACACATGGGGAAACTGAGGGTCACAGAAGTGAAGTTTTCCCAGGTGCAGGACAGGCTTGCATTCCCATGGCTTTTTACTCTCCTTTGCAAAGGTATCAGTCTTTAAAATAGCACCAAGGAAATGGGACATTAGTCTATGCCCTGGTACCTTTACCACTGGCAACATTGGCCACTGTGGTTAAAGAAAGATCTGAAGCATCACAACAGCAGTGGGTGCACCTCCCTCAAAGAGAAGCAGAATTTGAGCTAGGACCTGAATTCCCAACAGCACCTTTGGGTGCAGGGTCTGCTTTACCTCTTTCTTCATGTTGTTATGGGATAATGGTGAAGCCCAACTCGAGTTTGAGTGGAGAGAAATGCCCAGGGATGAGGGTTACTTACAATTGCAATTCAATTTCTAAACAAAAAGCCTCATAAATAATTCATTTCCAGACTCCAGGGGAACTAAGCTCCTAGGGGGTGGGACAGGGACTTGTAAATACAACCAAACCAGGAGTGAAAGCAGACGGAGCAGGAAGGACTCGGAACCCTGCACCTGGGAGAGGCGGATGCGGTGGTTCAAATTCAAAGCTGATTGTCTTTCCGCCTAACTCTTCCCCCACCCCTTCCTTCTCTGTTACCATAGAGGGGACCACCATTTTCCTAGTGCCTCAGGCTCACATCCTAGAGTCATCCTGGACTCCTTTCTCTCACCCACAGATCCAATATGGTGCCCAGGCTGGTCAATTTCACTTCTACAGCATCTGGTTTACATACGTCTCCTATTCTCCTCTGACACCTCCCCCATCCTGGTGTAGACCCGCATCCCCTCTCACCTGGACTATTGCAGGAGCTGCCAAGAAAACTTCAGATGGGGTCAGGACTGAAAAAAAAAATCATCATAATAATAACCTGCATTTCTAGGGTGCTTTAAGATTTGCCAAGACCTTTGCAAACTGACTGAGGAATTAGATTTCTCTTTCGCCTACATGGTTTTCAGATACATGAAGACGATGGTCCTGTTCATGATGTGAGAATGGAGAGAGATCTCAGTAGCCTCTAGTCCACTCAATAAGCATTTATTAAATGCCTACTATGTGCCTGGCACCATATTGAGCTCTGGGGATACAAAGACAGGCAAAGGTCAGTCCCTGACCTCAGGGAGCCCTACATTCTAATTTCAGTTAGTATTTATTAACTACCTCTTATGTTCTAGGCACTGTATTAAGTGTTGGGGATACAAAAAAAGATGTGTCAAGGAGCTCACAATCTAATGGGGGTACAACTTACAAACAAATATATATAAACAAGCTCTAGACAGAACAAACAGGAAATAGGCACTGGAATGAAGAGGGGCTGGGGGAAGGCTTCCTGTAGAAGGCAGGATTTTAGCTGAAATTTAAAGGAAGTCAGGCAGGTCAGTAGTTGGAGTGGAGGAGGGCGTGTGTTCTAGGGATGGGGGCAGCAAGAGATAATGCCCAGAACCAGAGGGAAATGGAGGGTCTTATTTTCGGGACAGCCAGGAGGCCTATCCAGTGTCACTAGATCAAAAAGTACATGCCAGGAAGTAAAGTATAAGAAGGCTGTGAAGGTAGGAGGAAGCAGGTTATGAAGGACTTTGATGACCAAACAAAGCATTTTGTAATTCCCCCGGAGGAGATAGGGAGCCACCGGGGTTTATGTAGTAGGAGGTGACACGGTCAATCTGGGCTTTAGGAAAATCACTTTGGTGGTTGAATGCAGGATGGATTGGAGTGGGGAGACTCTTGACTAGTCCAGGTGCGAAGTGATAAAGGTCTGCACCAGGGTAGAGGCAGTGTCAAAGGAAAGGAGGAGGCATTTCTGAGCGAGGCTGCAGAGGTGAACTTGACAAACCTTGGCACCATATTGAATCTGGGGGGTGACAAAGAGTGAAGAGCACAGGATGACTCCTGGGTAGGGAACCTGAGGGGCTAGGAGGATGGTGCTGCCTTCTACGGTAACAGGGAAGTTAAGGGGGAAAGGTCATGAGTTTTGTTTTGGACACGTTGACTTTCAGATGTCTACTGGACATCCATTTCAAGATGTCTGAAAGGCAGTTGGAAATGCAAAACTGGAGGTCAGCAGAGAGAATGAATCATCAGCAGAGAAATGGTAATTAAATCCATGGGACCTGATGAGATCATCAAGAGAAGTAACACAGATGGAGGAGAGAAGAAGGCCTAGGACAGAACCCTGAGGAAGCGCCAGCATGTGGGTGAAGCTCCCCAGCTGAACTTACAGAGGAGAACACAGATGATTCAAAGGGCGGGTTGGCAGGCAGGGAAGGGCAGATGTCTCCAGAAGTGCTGAAGATCTCAAACTGTTGAGAACACGGGTCCATTGGAGCATTTGAGTAGCTATGTCCCTGTTTTCCAGGGCTAGTGACACTTTTTAGTTTTTAGCCTGACATCACTCACCCTGTATGTAGATGCATCCCCCTCTTCCTTGTCCAAACCATTGACAGTGTGTGAGAGTGGGGCCAAGGGCAGATCTTTGGGGCTTTCTAGTAGAGATCTCTCTTCAAGTTGACACGGCTTAAGGAATGGCTGGTCTTTGGGTGTGGCCATTACACTAGTCTGGATCTGCCCACCTACACTTTTGTCTTCTCCAGACCTCTCTATCAGGTCCTCAAGAATAGGATGAGACACTTTAGCAAAGGCTTTATTTTTAAAAAATTAATAAGCATTTATTTTCTCTCTCTCCACTCCACAAACAAAAAGAAAAACAGAACTTTTGCAACACATAGGCACAATCAAGCAAAACAGATTCCCACAGTGGCCGCGTCTACCAATGTGTCCCTCACTCTAAGCTTGGACTCATCAGTCCTGGAGCTGTGGTTGCCCATTGGGCTGACCAGAGTCCCCACATCTTTCAGAGTGGTTTGGTGTTATTCTATATGTTACTTTCCTGGCTCTGCTCCCTTCACACTGCTTCAGTGCATACCAGCCTTCCCAGGTTTCTCTGAAACCATCCCCTGCATCATTTCTTATGGCCCACTAGTATTGCATCACATTCATAGGCTTCAATCCATTCAGCCATTCCCCAAATCATCCTCCCCCTTCTCCCTGCCTTAGTTTCTAGCCCTTTGCCACTTATCAAATGTTTTGCTAAAATCTAGGCAAACCCGGTCTGTGAAGTTCTCACGCATGCCATTCTCTTCATAATTTCCTTCTCCTGATATCTGTAGAATCTTTCCATTCCAGATCTAGTTGCCACCGTGGTTTCTGGCTTTGTACAAGCTCATCTGAAAGTCCTGCTTGTCGTCTAGGCACTAGTGTTAATTATTGCTTTATTTCTATGATGGTGTCACTTGGCCTGCATCTGATGCTTACCGCTTTCCTGACCATGGGCAGGTCACTGCTTCTGTTTGGCTTAAACAATGAGGAGGCTGGACTTGAGGACCTCTGGGGTCCCTTTAGGCTCCAGGGAGCCTCATCCCTCCTTTCCGAGAAGTCTTGAGAACGCCTCTCAGAACCCTAGAGTTAGGAGCTGCACGGAGCCCCAGCGCAAACACACCCTCTCCATCTTCTCCATCGAGTGACCAGCCGCCCAGCTGATTGGTGACCTTGTATCATCCCTGGCCTGGCCTCATGGCAGCTCACGATCCCACTTGGAGCCACATCCCCTGCAGAAGATGCTGCCCAGGGCCCAGGGGGTAAAGGCAGGGGCTAGTCTTCCGGGTCAGGCAGAATGACACCCTGGAACCCGTTCAGCCCAGACCACAAGGCAGGGCAGCGCAGCCAGAGCGGGTGACGGAGCGTGGCGGCCCACTCCCCTGGGTCGGATGCCTGGGGCTTTCCCATACCAGTCCTTTTCGATTGGCTCATCCGTCTTGGAGTTCGAGTGTCTTGTAGCTTCTCCCTGGCATTCCGGCTGCTTTCCTCCTGCTCTCTGCTGGTGCCTCCGCACTGCGCCCCGAAGCCTGCAAAGGCCTTTTTGCGGAAAGAGTTCAGGGTCCTGAAATGCCGCTTCCTGCATCAAGTTCCTTTTGGACCCAGAGCCTTGTTTTTGATGCTGAAAGTCCCCGTGAGCCTGGTCCTTGAGTCTTCAAGGATTCTGACGTCTACCAGCTGAACAGATGCGTTATGAGGCTCCGAATCGGGTTTCGTTGGTTGGCCGGGCCTTCACCGGCCTTGGACAGTGGCACCCAAACGGGGTCGGGGGTCCATGCCCTCACGGCCAGGGCTTTCCTTTCTGACCCCAAACCCCTGTGAGGGAGGGGTTGTCTCTAACAGAGAGAGCTCTGTCCCTGGACCTCCGGCTGGGAGGTTTATTAAGCTTCCCTGACGCTATCACACTGGGTGATGGGTCCCGGACATTGGGTAGCAGTGCAGGCGGATTGCCCGCCCGTCTGTCTGTCGGGAAGCCTCTTTACTAAAGGCCATTTCCCTCACTGTGACATTTCTTTTTTTTTTGTGGATTTTTTTTGGGGGGTTGGGCAACGGGGGTTAAGTGACTTACCCAGGGTCACACAGCCGATAAGTGTTATGTGTCTGAGGCCGGATTTGAACTCAGGTCCTCCTGAATCCAGGGTCAGTGGTTTATCCACTGCGCCACCTAGCTGCCCTCTCACTGTAACATTTTGAACGCTCTGCTAAGCTCACACTCACACAGGGGACATTCTGCTAAAGCCTCGACGTTTCGGGAAGAGACCTGGCCAGGCCAGTGACCGCTGCTGTCCTCCAGAGTCCATCGAGCCCAAAGCCCTCATTTTCGAGATGAGGAAACAGAGGCCCAATGTCACTAGCCAGGAAGTATCAAAGCCCAGGCTCAGATGCCGGTGACACCAAACCGTGCAGGCCACACATCGGGCCCCTAAGTGCTCTCTGAGTCAGTCCTTTACAAGGGAGACCACGTGTCCTCTGAGCAAGCTTGCACTGAGCAGCCTGAGAGCTGACGGGACCTCAAGGACTGACCATCTGACTCCTCATCCTGCAGAAGAGGAAGGTGAAGGCAGAGAGCAGAAGAGACTTGCAGGAGTTTTGGTGAGTGTTGTTACTCTGGACCAATCCTCTGGGCTGAGTCTGTCTGAAGTATGTCTTCTGGCCTTGTCCGTCCCCTTCTGGCCTGACCAAAATTTTGCTGCCTTGTGTAATTAGTCTGATTTCCGGGAGGTTCCCTCCTCCTCCTCCCCAACCGAGGTCCCAGGAAGGAAAGGGTTTGGGAAGATGAGGTAATAGGAAGGTTAACTGCAGAGATAAGATCTTAATGAGTTTCCTTCCCAGGAGTCTTTGCACTTGCACTTTAAGGGTGGGGGGGAGGAGTTTTCTACCTGCCTGAATTACCTGGATTATTTCTTCTGGGGGTGACTTCAAGGATCAAAATCACAGGGGAAACTTCCAAATCCTCACCTTCCTTTGTGCTCCCTGAGGCCAGGTTAGAGGCAGCTGGGAGATTGAGGGGATTATCCTCCTTTTCATTAGTGTATTACTAATGTCCTCCCACTTGGGTTTAGTCCTTACACTGTCCTGAAAAAACAGACTTGGAATTTGGATCTGTTTGGTTTATCCTTTTTAGTTCTAGGTACAGGTGATGGAGACCCAGGACTCAGGAGTTCAAGCCAAGGGGACCTTGGAGCCAGGATTCAAGGTTGGGTGTGGCTGCCAGCCCCGCAGGGGAGCCTGGAGAAGCCAGTGAGCCAGGACGCAAGGTCAGGGGGGCTTTAGGCTTAGAACTGGGTGGGAACCCCATTTCCCACCCTAGACTTAAGGGGCTTAGGAGACATTACGTCTCCCAGTTTTGGGGGGAGGATGTTTACATATTCTTGACGTATCTTTGCTGTACTTGCTTGTTTCTTAGTTAAATGAAATTGGGATGCTAGGGACTTCTAAAGTTGGGAGAACATAGTCTATGGGGGTCTGAACCAATGGCAGAGATTAGATATTCCCCAAACCCCTTAAGGGTACTGTAGAACCCTGGGGGATGGGTGAAATGTAACTCACGGGGGCTTCGAGAAGGTGGAGAGGGTGTTACTACTACACATAGGATGTCATTGGATTCTCACCACAATACTGCCAAGTGGGTATCGTTATCCCAATTTTTACAGCTGAGGAGGCTGAGACTGAGCAAGGTTACATAGCTAATTAAGTGCCAGAGACAGGATTTGAAGACATTGTACCTGACTGTTTCCCTGCAGAGCACCTGAAGGTAGTAAGTTCTCTGTCATGAGGAGCCTTCAAACAGAGGCTGGCAGATTGATTGCTAAGATTATCGTAAGAGGAAATCCTGTTGCTTGAAGGTAAGAGGATGGTCGAAGGGCTGTGGAGGTTTCCTAGGAGTCTGTGGTTCTTTGAGCCTGCCTTTCACGGACACTGGGACAGGCCTCTAGTCAGACACAGTCAGGAAGCCCGGTGTACATGAAGGCCAGGCCCTGGAACTCTCCTCCAAAGGCTCCTCCTTCCCTCCATGACCCTTTCTGACAGCCTCGGTGTTCCAAGAAAGAGGAGATTGGGGGTGCTCCTCTGGGGAGGCTCCAGCTTTCCTCTTGGCTAGTCTTGCAGATCCAGGGCATCTTATATTGCTAATTAATGCTGGAGAAGAGGACTCCTCCAGGCCCAGGGCTTCTCTTTTCCCATTATAGTCCTCAACCCCCTTCTCTGTCCCCAGGGAAGAGAACTCTCCTGTGGTGGCAGCGGAAGCCGTGCCAGTCGCTCTGAGCCTGATCACACACAGGAAGATCAGAAAGCCCTAAATGTGACCTGTATGCAGATGGTGAAGAAAGGGGAGGGGAGAACTGAGACAATGAGGACTCCTCATTCCCCGCCAGCTGCACCACTCTGGGACTTACCTGGCCTTTTCCAGCACGTCACCTTCCTTGGAAACTGTCATTGGGAAGTCTCCTGAGGTTACAAGATTCAATCCACCTTGGTACTTAAGGGTACCTTCTGCCGGAGGCAGGGCCATGGGCTCCAGAGCCTCCAGCACAGTCTTCCCCCATTCACCACCATCTACACTGCTTTGAGATTTCTTTGGACTTTTCCATCATCTCCCCCGCCTCCAGCTTCCTTTTTTGTGTGTCTTCCCCCATTAGATTGTAAGATCCTTGAGGGCAGGCACTGCCTTTGTTTTTATTTGTATTTGTAACCCTAGTGCTTAGCATGGTGCCTGGCATGTCATTTCACTGTTCATTCATTGTCCTCTCAAAGAGAGGATGTCAGGAAGGTGATGCTGTGACTTGCAAGTGAATTAGATTTAAATGAGGCAGGTCTGTGTCAAGTCACCAGCCTCACTCTCTCCTCCAGAGCCATCTAGGTCCAGTGGCCAGATATAGATCAGGACAACTGGAGATGGCCCAGGATTCAGTGAGAGACCCTGGCCTTTTTAAACTAAGGTCTTCCCTAGGTCTGTTTGTCTGAGGCAACACCCATTCAGTGATTAAGGCTAGGTAAGAAATGAGGCAAAGAGACTTAGCTTTTGTCAGCAGTACAATGATCCAGGACAATTTCAAAAGATTCCGGATGGAAAATGCTATCCGCATCCAGACAAAGAACTACGGAGTCTGAATGCAGATTGAAGCATGCTATTTTTTTTCTCATGGTTTTTCCCTTTTGTTCTATCTCTTCTTTTACAACACGACTAATGTGTAAATATGTTTAACATTATTGTACATGTATAGTGTACATCAGACTGCATGCATCTTGGGGAGGGGAGAGGGAAGGGAGAGAAAAATCTGGAACTCAAAATCTTACAAAAATGAATGTTGAAAACTGTCTTTACATGTAATTGGAAAAAAATAAAGTACTATTAAGTGCAAAAAAAAAAAAAAGAAATGAGGCAAAGAATGGCCTCTTTTATCTAGTAAAAAACAAACAAAAAACAAAAGCCTGGCACATAATAGGTGCTTAATAAATACTTATTCCCTCACTTCACCCCTCCCCCGCTCTCTGGATAGAACCCTGTCAAAGGATCACTCGGCAAGATTTGTTCTGGTGAGCCTGTGCTGCCTCGATCTTAACCCTGATTCCTTTTTCAGCTCTCCCCTCCTACTCATCTGATAGTGCATTTAAACTCTAAACTCACCAAGCTGGAGTTCCCAGAATTCACCGCCCCTCTGCTTTTTGCATGCTGAGTCCATCCCTCTAATTCCCAGGTTCCAGCCTCCCTCGCAGTGCTGCCGAGACTCCTGGCATCGGGGGTCCAGCCAGCCTCCCTGCAGACTCTTTCAGTTATCTGGCGCGTAGGCCCTCCAGGCCGGGGCCTGTGAGCTCGTTTGGTGTCAATTGCTCTCTCTGTCCAGTCTTCTTTGATTGAACCCTTCCAGTGACAGGGAGCTCAGCGCCTGCCAAGCCGGCCTGCTCCCCTCTTGGATTGCTCTAATGATTGAAAAGCTCTTTCATCTCCTGAGCCAGAAATGGCTTCCCTGGGACTTTCACCCATCGAGTTCGTCCTGCCCTTGGGGCCACGGGCCAGGCTAATCCTCCTTCTCCTTGACACCCATCGAGCACCCAAAAACGAGATCTTCCCCCCAGGTCTTCTCTTCTCTGAGCTAGGTATCTCCATTCCTTCAGAAGTTCCTGATTTGACATGGGCTTCAATTCCCTCTCAACGATGTTTGTTCAGCCCTTTTCAGTCTGAAAATCATTCTCCCTGACAAAGAAAATGGAAGCGAATTAGCCACGGAGTGGGCCCGTTTTCTCTTTGTTGTCTGTTCACATCACGCCGTCCATTCCCCTCCCTGCACTCAGTTTTATCTCGTTCCCCTTGCTGCAGACAGAGCCCACGCTGTGTGGTCCTTGGCTCTTCTCACAAGCCTCAGCTCCTTCTAGGATCAGGCCCTCTGCTCGCGCGGAGATCGCCTCGACAGGGACAGCCGGGGCTGGGACCAGAAACAGTTCTGGGCTGTTTGGTTCCCAGGAGGAGCCCACAGTGTCTAAGTGCCCCAGGAAGCTGAGAGTTCATTAGGTGCAACCCCTCCCCAGAGCTGGGGCAACAGCTGGGGGGCTCCTGCCTGCCTTCCCAATGAGTGATGGGGCTTTCTGTGAAGTGGCCCTCATCGCCTGGCCTCAGCATCCTGCGCTGGGCAGAGGGTGGGGGTGGAGTAGGCTCCGAAACCTCAGAGGCTCAGCCCTTTTTCTGGCCCGATCCTTCAGGCAAGGTGGCTAGATCCCTCCATTGGTGATTTAGCCCATGGAGAGCTCCACTTCCTTTTTCCTGCTCTCTTTTGAGTATTACTGGTTTTCTGCCCCTAGACACTATGTCCCTACTGATAAATGAATGTGCTACCAAAATGTAAAACAAGGTTTTCCTCCGACTTTGATGCAGTCTGGGGAGGGCACTCGCCTATCCTCCCACCCATTTGGGCAAGCTTTGGCAAAATGCCAAGAGATTCCTGGCCATTGGAGACGTGGGCGCAGGAGGCATGCTGCGGAAGACTAGTCAGAGCTGTTAGGTGGAGGGCCAGCTGAAGGTGCCCTGATCAGAGGAGAAGGCAGCATCTCAGCAGTGCGGGGCTCAGGCCTAGGGAAAGGAAATGGTGCACTAGCCTTGCAGTCTAAATGAGAGGCAGGACCGTATCCATCTACCCTCTCAGCAGCCCATGGGGGCAGGGAGCCATCGCCAAGTGTGGGGTTTTCATTACTAAGCAACTTTTGGACAAGAAGTATGAGCGCTTGGCGTGGGGGAGCCTGTGGTAATAACTCCCTAATAATGGGTGCCATGTGGAGGGAGAGGCTAGCCTGTGCGGCGAAGGAACATAAAACGTGGTTTGTATTTTCAGCAGTTGGAGAATGAAACAAAACCCGAATATTTGCTGCACCTGTAAAAACATATTTGATCATAACAGCGAGCCTGGCATTCTGAGAGTGGGATTCATATTTCATAACTCGTGTTCAAACAAGAAAAATGATTATAATGTTAAGTATTTCCTGAGTTTATTTTGATGGATGACAGAGTATGCACTGTATCATTCACTCATTAAAACACAGATTGGGGTAATTTAATAAATGAACTTAAGGCACAGATGTTCCAGGCTGTCCGGTCCGAGGAGCAGCGTGTATATTAATCACCTTCTTTATATGTGATCCTCTTTTATATTTTTTAAAGAAACTTTCAGAGCCAAGAATTGATTCGATTTGCATGTTCCAGGACAAGTATTCTGTGTCAGGTACATCTCTGCAGGAGCGGGGTGAGACTAGGCACTCTTGGGAGTGCCAGCGGCTCCTCCCCAGATGCCTGTGTGAGGAGAAGTCTGTGTACCAGAGAGTGCAGGGTGGGCCGTAGGGGACTAGCCACGCCACCGGGGTACTCCTCTCTGTGCCTCAGTTTCTCCACAATGCGCCACATACTTATGTGGGGGTGTGAGCTCAGGCATCATACTCTCGGCTCCAGTCTGTGGCAGGTTCTTCTCTAGCACATCTAAGATTCTCATTTTCACACAGCAAGTTTTCAAGGCAGCTAGCGGTGTAGTGGAGAGAGCTCTGGGCCTGGAGTCAGGAAGACCTGAGTTCAAATCCCAACTCAGACATTTACTGGCTATGTGACCCTAGGTAAGTCATGTCACCACTGTCTGTCTCAGTTCTCCCAACTGTAAAATGGGAGTAATAGCACCTACCTCACAAAGTTGTTGTGAGGATCAAGTAGGATAATACTTGTCAAGCGCTTAGCATAATACCTGGCACATAGTAGGTGCTATATAAATGCTTGTCACTGAACTAGGGGTGTATGGACTGTATCACTGCCCCGCCCCATTTTTTCCAGGCACGCTGAGAGCTCCTGGAGGAAAAGGGGCTCTTTTATTTCCTAGTTCTCACATCAGGCTTGGCCTGAATACTGCTCAATACTCAGAGCTGTCCTGCCCCATGAAGGGAGTTCATATCACCAGCCTTGAGAGAGGGAGGCATTTTCCCTTTGGAAACAGAAATGCCCTCTAAGGGGCTCTGAACAGGGAGGGAGGCAGGCCGAGAAAGCCTGGCTGGGCAGTTCTGCCTTGGCTGGGCCTCCTGGCTCCAGCCCTGGGTGACAGCTCCGGGCCTTCCCTTATGCTCTCTTCTCTGGAAGGTAGAGGCAGCCTGGCCCTGGAGTCAGGAGACACTTGCTCAGATCACATACAGGGAGGGAGCCCTTTCCAGATCTTTGGGGGCCTGCAGGGTGTGTGTCGGCTCCTTTAACAAGCAGAGGGACCAGGCCGAGGGGACGAGTGGGGCCGAAGCCCGAAGGGACCTGAGACTGCTCCTTCTACTACTGCTCACCAGCTGAGTAACCAAAGCCAAAGTCCATTCTCTGAGACTATTTCTGTCTCTAAGTGAGAATCATGATGCACTGGGACCTCCGGAGACCCAGCAGCTTGATGGGCATCCCCTTCACTTCAGAAAACTTGTAAGTCATTTCTCTGAAGCATGTCCTGGGCCCAAGTGGGTAGCCCCAGGTGAAAAGGCCTATCAATAGCATGAAAGGGCTGCGGAGGATGCTGTGGCAGCCTTCTCTGGGCCAGAAACATGAAAACCGTCCAAAGCTGGAGAGCTCAGACCACAGCCATGATGAATGAGAACGCCCAAAGCTTACTGCAAGAGGCAACTGACGGCAGGCTGCTACCTATCCGCAGAATGGCCTGTGTGATTAATGTAGCAAAGATGGGGAATGTCAGCAGCAGCTCCAGATCCCTGCGGCTATATAAGCGTTGAAAGGCTACCATGACTCATCTTTGGTTTACAGAGAAGGCTGAATGACCATCTTTTTATTAATTATTCACTAGCCATAATTAATACAATGATTAATTACCCAGAAATTATGTCTCTCAAACTTTTTATACATCCCACTAGGCTTCCCAGATTGACTGCCCAAGATGAGGGTGGTCATGACACAGAAGATACTCAGATCGAGAGCTCCATGAGGGCAGGGCCTGGTCTCCCTAAGTGCCCAGCACAGCTCAGACCCTATACATCCAAGGCGTGTCTGAGCTGCTCTGGGGGCTCCTCAGCCCTCATCTGGCTGACAGACCCTGAGGGGAAAGCTTTCCAACTTCACCTTTGTTGGGATTCTGGTTTGGGTTTCATTCATCGTGGGTCTCACCTTACTGCTGTTCATTGGTCTACACATTTTTTAACATGAGCTTTTATCAACCCAACAGCTGGGTTCTGGTGTCGGAGCAAAAAGCTCTTTCAGGGGTCATCTTGGATGGGGAGGACAATGAGGATCCCTGGACCCAAATGAAGTCCCCAGTAGCCCCTGGCTGTGGCAATGAGCGGGTCAGTGCCCTCTGCCTCCTGCTGCCCCCTTCACACATAGACAACATGCACACACACACACACACACACACACACACACACACACACGCACACATGCACACGCACACACACACGCACGCACACTCACACACGCACACACACGCACACTGTCCGCAGGGATCTGGAACCGCTTCAGACGTTCCCCGTCTTTGCTCCCGCCTCTAGCGGGTACTTCTAAGCCTCATGGAGGGAGCTGCCATCTGGGAGCCGAAGGATCTGGGTTCTAGTTCCACCTTTGAGCCCTCGCTGAGGGGTACCAAGCCAAGGTGTCATCGTCCCCCCAGCTCTCTTTGGGACTTTCCCACCTTGACTGGGTCTGAGGTTTGCCTTTGGGTGGTGACTTTGGCACTGGAGCTCTTTTTTAGGGGCCTTATCAAGAGGGGCCCATAAATAGGAGCACTGGCCAGTGAGGATCCTTAATGCCAGGGCAGATTTGGCCTTGCCCTTTCTAGTGGGTTAGCCTATGGGCAGGGGGCCCTGAGGGGGTGCTACGTTGAGGTGATACTGGCAGTTAGTGACTGACTCAGACCTGGGGGCACCCCGGTGCCAGGGGACAGCTTTGGGCCCAGAGACAGGTGGCCTGGCTTCTCAGCCTGGCTCTCTCACTACCTCTGCCTGTGACTGGGCCAAGGGCTTTCCTCTCTCTGGCCTTGTACTGACTAAAATAAGGGAACTTTAATCTATTGATTATCTAATTACTCTATTGATTGTCTTTAATGTATTAAGATAAGGGAGTTTGACTGCTGTCATTTTCACGAGCAGCCTTCCAATCCAATCCAATAAGCATTTATTAAGCTCCTACTGCATATGTGCCAGGCACTGTGATAACTCTCAGGTGACCAGCCCTCCATAGCTCTTTGCTTCACTGCCTCTGAGAGCTGGGAAGGGGGTAGAGAAGCTGCCTGTCTCTCACCTGACCTTGATGACTCTGACCCCATGGCCACCTCTGTCTCTTTGTGCTTCTCTTTCCGGATGGGCTAGCAGGTGTTCTGGAATTGACCAGGCAACCTTGGAGTTTGGGAGACCCAGATATCCTGTAGTAGAAGTAGTAGAAACGTCCACTGGACATTAGTGTGAGGGTTGTGGAAAACCTGGATCAGAGAGAGACACAAGGACAGTGAGAAACTCCACAGAAAGGCCACGATGACTTCTCAGGACAGAGAGATGTGTCTGCTGGGCTCTAAAGACACCAACCCTCAGGCACACCAAGAGCTCAGTCTCAGCTTCCCAAGGGCATGTGTGCGCCACTCCCCTCACACTCTCAGTTTATGCCACTCTCCCCACTGCCAGATGTTGTGTCTCCTGGTGGGACAGCGTGCCCCAGGTGTGGGGGTGGAGCATCCCCTCGCCCCCAGGACAGCTGGTGCAGGCTCAGACTGCTATGCTGGTGTAGAGGCTTGACATGGTCATGATGGGAGGTGCAACTCTTCAGACACTGGCTCGATGTCGTCATTTCTGTCCTTGCTACACTTTCTTAGCAAAGATCTTCCTTCGATGCCTTTTCTAGAAGCCAATCCAGTCTGGCTGGTTGATGGTTAATGGGGAGCACATCACTGGGAGTCCAAGAGCCAGTGTCAGGAGCCGTGGCCCACAGAGTTACTCCAAGAAGGTAGCCGCTGTCCCCCCTCCCCCCCACTGGGGATCCAGCCCTAAAGTCTACGTCCAGGTGCATCTCTGCTAGTCACAAGCCATCTCGTGGTGGCCACTGTCTTACCAATGTTCCCGCCATCTCTATAAAAACAATTCCTCTTCATTGTCAGCATCAGAAATGGTTTCCTTCAGTGGAAACCGAGGCAGAGCGAGGCTTGACTTGAGAGTCAGAAGATATGGGCGAGTAGTTTTCCCTGTTAAAAAAAAAGAAAAAAAAAAAGAGAAAAAAATTGGGACAGCTAGGGGGCGCAGTGGATAGAACACCAACCCTGAAGTCAGGAGGACCTGAGTTCAAATCCCATCTCAGACCAAACACTTGACACTTACTAGCTGTGTGACCCTGGGCAAGTCACTTAACTCCAATTGCCAAGAAAAAAGAAAAGAAAAGAAAAAAAAAGAGTGAACAGTATTCCCTGTCTGTGCCTCAGTTTCCTCATTTGTAAGATGGAAATAGTAATCCATGTACTTCCTACCTCATGAGCTATTTTGAGGGAAACACTGTGAGCACAAAGTTGGAATCCTTGTTTCTCACCTCTGAAAGATGAAATGATGAAATCAAGCCCAAGTATGAAGACATCAGTCTCCCATCTCAACTTTATCAGGCCTCATTGCTGGGCTGGCTCCAGCTGTCCTGGAAGCCTATGGGATACTCCACCTGTAGCATCCTTCCCCTTTCTTCTACCCTTGACACTCCCTGGATGCTCTTCACCAGCTGTCCCCAGTCAGGTCCATGAGTTTACATAGAGGAGGTTAGTTAATGTGCTCAGGGCCCTGTAGAGAGTATGGCGGCCCTGGGAGGCCTGAATGCCAGGCCCCTTCTGGGAAGTGGAGTGCCTCTTCTGTAATTAATTCTTTTGACCATCAGCAGATTCAGAGCAGAAGGGACCTACTGGACCTTTGTCTGATTACACAGAGCCTGGCAATGGAACAGAGCTTTGTAGTTCTTCCATTGGGAACAGATCTGGCTCCCCAGGACACATGCAGAGGCTCCACACCCCCCACATTTGCTCAGCCAGCCCAGGGAAGGACCCAATTCAGGGCAACCCAGTCTTGTCATGTGGTTATCGAGCTGGGTGGCCCATGGAAGAATCCATCCAGAGAGAGCTTCTCTGTACTTGGCTTGGGGTTCCGGAGGAACCGGTGCCTGAGCTGGGGTGGGTGAGCCTTTGTGCTCAGAGACAGGGTCCTGGATGCAGAGTTTGGGAGGTGAGTGGAGGGAGGATGGCATCTCCCCAGCATTTATGAAAGTCTGGCCTCAGGCAGGAGCCGAAGGGCCAGAGGGTGGAGCTAGAATTAAGGCTGAAATCTCTTCCTCATGGACCTCCCATGGACTCTGCAAGGGCAGCTGTTACAAATATTGTGCTGGTTTAAAGTGTGGGTACCTCGAGTCAAACAACAGTCCTAGCCCTATCTTTAGACTTTGGGCCTGCCTTGCCCCTCCCCTCCCCCTTTAATGGATGCCTGATTTTCTTTCCTAGGGCCCAGAGAGCTTCCATCCATATCTTGGCCTCCTGAGTAAAGGGAGCCCAGCAAGGCCAGTCTTGGGACCCGGGGGGAAGCAGAGACCCCAGACATTCTCACTGGGGACACACAAGGTTCTGCTGCCTTGGGAATGTGAGCACAGATTTTGCTATTTCTACTGCAGCAGCTATTCCTGTTTCATGCTAGGCAGGCTTAGGCTGTTTAGCCCCACCATGTACTCTCCCTGAAGAAGGAACCTTCAGCTCCCCCAGTCTTATCTGCCTGGCCAGAGTTCTGCCTGGCCTACTGCCCGGGGACACCTGCTTCACCCCACCCCTGCCTCAGGGGTGGGCCAGGTCTTGGTTATTCCAAAGGCCAAGGCCCCTCCAGACACACACTTCACAGGACAAAGCTCAGTGGGTAGTGGTCTGAGAAGAATAGGGAGAAATTCAATTCACTAGTGGAATTTGGAACAATGCTCCTGGCTTTGGGAAGCCTCGGGCTTCTAGGGAAGTGGATTCCAAGGTCGCATTCCTTGCCTGTAGTCATGGCAGGAGCTTGGGGAGTTTCAGCAAAATTGGGATGTAAGAAAAGTTTGCCATACAGTTCCCAGGTGCTCCCCCTCCTGGCAGGCCTCGAAGGCCCCCATGATTTCAAAGTGACCTTCTTGCCCCCTCCTTCCAGCCCTGCTGGGGCATCATACTCTGCCCCACACATTTAGGGTTTCACAAGTGCCTGTTGGCTGCTTGGCCTGTGTTCTCATAGGTGTAGGGTGCTCACTGCACGAGGGTATAGTGAGTGTAAGGATACTTTTCTGGGTGGTCCAGATTTGTGCTTTTTCTCTCCCTTATATTCTGAGACAGCTGCCTGGGGCACCAAAATGGTGCTCCAGAAAGAGAAACTTTCTCAGGGTAACATGCCAGGAGAGGTTAGAGGCAGGACTTGAACCCAGACCTTCCTAACTCAGAGGCCAGCTCTTTATTCGCCTCACTAATGCCTTCCCAGCTTTTTGTCGCACTCAGACAATCTCGAGTGTGAACCTCCAGTAGTGGTTAGTTTTCTCCTGAGCTGTGTTACTGTGGGGCACGCTCTGGAACCCCCTTCCTGATCCCTACTCCCTCTGACAAATTGGGCCCCAGAGGTAGTGGCTCCTTTTTCCTCTCAGGGTCTAGTGGTAGCCCCGAGGTGGTGGGTCTTGTCTTTTCTAGCTCCATAGTTCAGGGGCCCCATCGCTGCCCTGGCTTTCTTCCCAGCTCCCACAACCACCGGGTGATCTCAGTCAATCCGCCAGGTCCACTGAGCTTCTAGAAAGGGCCATTTACCAAAGAGGCCCAGCACCCAATTTGGTCACACGTGCTCCCACAGGGATGCACTGTGTCCACTGGAAAGTGGACCTACTATGAGTGAGCACAAGAAGTGAAGAAGTGACTCTCCTCTCCTGGTTCCTGGGAGAAACCGTACCTGGTGGGGGCTCGCCTAACTCCCAGTCAGCCTGAAGCTGCCAGCCGGAGGATCCAGTGCAGCTGCTGGTGACTTGCCTTAAACCGTCAAGGATCCAGACCAAGGGTGGGGTACCTGCTGCCTCAAGTCCCCACGTGGCCCTCTAGGTCCACGGCCTTTTGACAGAGTCCAAGTTTTATAGAACAAATCCTTTTATTAAGGCAATTTGTTTGGTGAAGTTTGGATTCAAAGGGCAGCGTTTGAGGACCTAGCAGGCCTTATGTGGCCTTGAGGCCACAGGTTCCCCACCCCTGGTCTAGACTGACTTCACCCTTAGCTTTCAGCCCAGAGGCCTCAGCAAATCTACAGGACTGAATCCTACTGGCTGAGTCCAAATCCAGCCGCAAACACTTGTGTGACCTTGGGTAAGTCTCTTAAACTCTGTCTTCCTCAGTTTTTTTCAGCTGTAAAAAGAGGATAATAATAATGCCTACCTCCCAAGGTTGTTTTGAGGATCAAATGAGGTAATATTTGTAAAATGCAGCTAGATGGGGGCAGGTAGGTGGTGCAGTGGGGGGAATGCCAGGTCTGGAGGCAGGAAAGCTCATCACCCTGAGTTCAAATCTGGCCTCAGACACTTACTAGCTGTGTGACCCTGGGCAAGTCACTTAACCTTGGTTGCCTCAGTTTCCTTATCTGTAAGATGAGCTGGAGAAAGAAATAGCAAACTCTTCCAGCATCTCTACCGAGAAAACTCCAAAAGGGGTTATGAAGAGTCAGTCAAGACTGAAAACAACTGAACAACTTAGCATAGTGCCGGTCATATAATAGTACTTAATAAATGCTTGTTCGCTTCCTCCCTCCCTCCCTTCTTTCCTTCCTCTCTTCTTTCTTTCCCTCCTTCCTTCCTTCTTCCCCTCTGTCCTTTCCTCCCTTTCCAGGAGGAGAAAGTAAGGCCAGGGACCTTGCACAGTCCTCCCCCACTCAAATCAAAATCAATTCCAAGTCATGCCATCGTCTCCCTGATGTCATGGTCCTCTTGGGGAATGAAGGACAAACACAACAACAATCCCCCCTCCCTTCTTCCTTCCTTCTTTCTTTCCTTTCTTCCCCTTGGCAAAGTCCATAGTACCAAATCCTAGCTGATTCTTTAGTAACTTTAGACAGGTTCAGCATGTTCATGCTCCATGGGAAGGGTTAGAGTGAGTACCCAACTCTCCTGTGGACCTAGTGCCGGTTCTGTTGTCGCATTTGGTACTCACTGGAGCCCAGAGTAGAGGGGCCCCATGGTGGAGGAAAGGAAAAAGGGCCCCTCACTCCTGGAACCAGTAAGCCAGGGTTGTGCCACGAAACTCAGCTAAATTCATTTGGTTTCTCAATGGAAGGGTGAAGGGAGACCTCCATTCTGCCCCAGGTCCCCAATCCCAGTGGGCAGAGCCCTGCAGTCTCAAGGAACTTGGGGAGGGACCAGGATTTCTCTCCAAGAAGAGTCTGGTCTTTTTTTCTTTCCTTCTTTTCTGTGCTCTGTTGTTGAAGTTGAGGAAGTCCTCATGCAAGCTCCAGGACAGGCAGCACCTGATTTGCAAGGGTAGGGTGTGTGTTAAATGTCTCACACAGCATTTGGAAGGACCACAGAATGTGAATTAGGGCTTATGATCATGGACTCCACCACACGGACTCTTCCTGAGGCCCTTTCTTGGGAGATATCCAAAAAAGAAAGTGTTCAAGCCCATCTGAGAGCCCAGAGAACCGTTCCAAATGCCGCAGGGCCGATTTGCCAAGGACAGTAGACTCCTCCAAAGGGGCCAATGAGGGTCCAGGCTTGGGATCAAGCAGGTAGAGTAAGTGAGCTTGCCTCCAGGAGGCTGTGATGATGGGAACTGGAGGGGGGCTCCACGTGACCGCCTGTGCAGCACCATCTGACCGTGTCCTGTCTGCTTACTGCACCCCCAGAGAAAGCGTCTGGTTGGCTATTGAGTCAGAGATGGGATGCAGACTGAGGCCCCAGCTAAGAAACGTGCTTCTTTTCCTTTAGGTTGGCCAGGATGAGGACTAGCGGAGTCTGGCCAGCCCAGAACACTGGGTCTCCTAGGCAAGCCTGGGCCTAAGATGGCGGCATCTCTTGGTGTCTCTTTTCCTGTGGCCTTGGCAGACTTGGAAAGGCCAGAGAAGGAGAGCCTCAGTGACAGGGCCAAGCCCTGGTTGGGTGGTTGTGGGGGAGGCTGTGCTTGATCCCAGCCAGCAGCACATTGACCCAGCCATGGGGATATCAGTCCCACAAGCAAAGGGGCAACTCTGTCCTTTGGCTATTTTATCACTTTTGGAAGTGATGTTAGTGGAGATGAAGGCTTTGTGAAGCTGGAGCTGGCTCTTCCCAGGGACTGAGGTGGTGGAAGGGAGGGTGTGCCCCCGGTTCTGAAGGTTGGGTTCATGTGAGGGACTGTCTGATGTTGGCAGTTGCCAGTTGGGCGCTGTGGCAAGATTAGGGTAAGATCTGGGTATTTTTGGAAGTCGAGGCAGGGGCTGTGGTAGGCAGAGTAGTGGTGAACTGGGATGGGCTGGGTACGGAGAAGCCCTGAGGCAGTGGGCAGTGCTATGTGAGATAAGCTGGGTGCAAGGAAGTAGCCGGAGCTTGTGCTCCTGAGGCAAGGGGCGTTGCCACGTGGGAGTGGGACGGCAGAGGGCGAGTTCCCTTTGCTTAGTCCCCTCCCTATATGCAACGTCAACCCCAGACGCCTCCATCTTGTGACCTTCCTGACTTCCTGGGTCCCTTTGTGTAGCATGGACCCCAGAGGCCTCCTTCCTGACTTCCTAGGTCACGTACTCTGTCTATGCACTAATCCCAGACGCCTCCTTCCTGTATCCGATCCTAGCCTCCTATGTCACTCCCTCCCCCTTGGTGTGCTAAACTCAGACAACCCCTTCCGGTATCTGACCCTACAATCATTGGCTAGTAAGCGGGCTGGGGAGGAGGGGCTAAGTAGGTACTTAGGAACGAGCGTGGTCAGAGCGCGCTCTCTCTCTTGGCTCCTGCTCTGTTGCTCTGGCCTTGCTGCTTGGGCTTGCTGTGATGGCTTGCTGTGATGGCCTCTGAATAAAGCTCTGGTGTTGGCGCCTCCCGATGGCTCTTCTCTGTGTGTTTATCCGGCTGAGGACCAAAGACTCGAGAGTGAGTGTGACTCTGGCAGCCTGCTCCTTATAGGAGGAGAAGGTCGGCGCGGCAGGTACAGGTTCATATTTCTGTTCTTGGTAAAAATATCCCGTTGATGTTAATTGGTAAATCAACACTGAAGAGCTATTAACTGGTGGTTGATATTGGGGGCAACACACCAGAATGGGGAAGTGAGCACCTAACATTAGAGAAAACTCTGCATTTGTTAGGGTTACTCCTAGAACCTGAGGGAAAGATGTAGCCAGGACACCTTGGGGGGACCAAGCCTGCTAGGGCCTGAGTGGGAATAAGGATAAAGATCCCCAGAGCTTCATATGGGCTTAAACTACCATGTTCTGTGCTGGTGGGGGGTCTCAGATACATACTCTATTCCACCAACCTTTCTCTTCTATAACCACTACCAAACAGTTCTGATGATTAATATCTTAATGTTTTGGAGGCTATAGAGTGAGATCTGGTTCCCTAGTCAGTCAGTTCCCAAAATGGAGGTTCTGTTTGGTAGTTTGATGGGTGTTTGCCCTGAAGCTGGGGGTTTATATGGATTGTCATTTTTATTACGTTGGCACTGCCCAACCATGAACATTTAATATCTCTCCAATTATATAAGTCTATTTTGCTTTCTGTAAAGAGTGTTTTGTGTTCCTATAACTCATAAAGAGTGGAATTGTGTTCACAGAATTCCTCTGTGTGTGTTGGTAGGTGGACTCCCAGATAGTTTTATGTAGCCTGCAGTTATTTTGAAAAGGATTTCTTTTTCTAGCTCTTTTTGCTGGGTTTGGTTAGTTACAGAAAGGTGGATAATTTGAGGGTTTATTTGATAGCCTGCTACTTTGCTGAAGTGACTATTTCACTTTGTAGAATCTTCAGGGTCCTCGAAGCCAACCATCATCTGTCTTCCACAAAAGCCAGCGTTTCACTGTCTCCATCTGACGCTTGCTCCTCATCCATTTTCCCCCTTTGTTTTGTTGCTACAGCTAGAAAAGCGTTTTGAGAACAGTATCAGATAATAGAGATCATGGTGGACATTCTTAATCTTGTTGGGAAAGTCTCTTGCATTTCTCCATTACAGGTGATGCTAGCTCTTTGTTATAGCTAGATAATGCTTGCTAAATTAGGAAACCATTCATTCATTCCTATTAAAGAGTTGGGGAAAAAAGGGAGTATTGTATTCTGTCAAAAAGACTTTTCTGCATCTGTTGATATAATCATGCAAAATTTTATTGTTTGTTATTAATATAGTTTATTAATGTTTATTTTGTCGTTGTTCAGTCAAGTCTGACTCTCCATCACCCTATTTGGGGTTTTCTTGGCAAAGATACTGGAATGGTTTGCCATTTTCTTCTCCAGCTCATTTTAAAGATGAGGAGCTGAATCTAAGAGGGTTACATGACTTGCCCAGGGTCACACAACTAATAAGTGTTGGAGGCAGAATTTGACTCAGTCATCACTTTCTTTGATGAAATTTCTATTGTCTGTCTTATTTGTCCT
Organism: Vombatus ursinus; assembly: GCF_900497805.2. NCBI lineage: Eukaryota > Metazoa > Chordata > Mammalia > Diprotodontia > Vombatidae > Vombatus > Vombatus ursinus. The sequence goes on from NW_020943962.1 coordinate 176,832, forward strand.
TTGACCTATCTTTTCTTTCTTTCTTTCTTTTCTTTTTTCTTTTTTGGAGGCAATTGGGGTTAAGTAATTTTCCCAGGGTCACACAACCAGTAAGTGTCTGAGGTTGAATATGAACTCAGGTCCTCCTGACTCCTGGGAGGCACTCTATCCACTGCTTTGACCTACCTTTCCTTTAGAATGAGGTAATTTATTTTCTGGGCCAGCTTGGTGGCGAAGTGGATAGAGTGCCTACCTAGAGTCAAGGGGACTTGAGTTCTGGCCTCAGACACTAGCTGCATGACTCTGGGAAAGTCACTTCACTCTGTCTCAGTTTGCTCACCTGTCAAATGAGCTGGAGGAGGAAAAGGCAAACCGCTCCAGTATCTTTGCCAAGAGTTAGACAAGTCTGAACAACAACACAGCTGGGGGTGGGGATCCTCCCTCGCTGCCTCAAGTCTCTCCCATTCTGGTCCAGCCTCCATTCAGCCACTGAAGTGATTTCCTGAAGCAGGGCTGATCTGGTCAGTAAACTCCCTTCATCACCTGCCCTCTCCCACGTTTGCAGTCTCCTTTCACCTCACCACCCAACATGCACTCTTTGATCCAGTGACCTGTCCTTCTGGCTGTCCCAGGAACAAGCCCCCCTGTATCCTGACCTGCATCTTTACCACTGTCCCCAGTGTCTGGGATGAAGTCCCTCGTCCCCTCCTCCTGCATGCCTCCCTGCTTTCCTTAAGACTCACCTAAAATCTCTTCTTTCACAGACCTTTCTGATACCCCTCAAGTGCTAGAGCCTTCTCTTCTGGGATCTCCCATCTGTGCCTATATACACACACATCTTGTCTGGATCTAGCTGTCAGCATGTTGTCCCCCCCATTCAGACCCAGACTTCCTTGAGGTAAGGGATAGTGTTTCTGCTTTAGTACAGTGTCTGGCATATAGTAAGTGCTAAAATGCTTATTCACTGACTGCTATATCTATTCAAGAGGTAGGTATTGCTGGACTCCCTCAGAAGGGTGTCCACCAGTCTGGGTGACGGCTATTGTCCAGTTGGCCACTCACTGCCTGGAGAGCTCAGGCCAGACTCGGGCAGATGCCCATGGAATAGCCCTGTGCCCTCGGGGCAGGGTTGGTGAGTGACTGATATTATTGGTCCCATTTTACAGGGGGGAAAGCTTACCCCAAGAGCAAATGATGGCTATAAGGAGTCTCTTTCAGCTCTAAACTGGGATTTTCCCTATTGTTCCCAGCTCCCTATCTGCTGCTGAATTATTCATGTGAGCTTTTGCAAGCAGAGGCTCTTGGCTGTCTCTAGTCTAATCATACAAGACCCTCTGGACTTGGTTTCCTGAACAAACGAACACAGAGATAGAGGCATTCCTCCGAAAACTGTTTCAGACACTTGAGTACGTTATTGAAAATCATGCCGTTCTGTGGGGAGATTCATTATCCTTGACAGCCTGAGCGGGCCCCGCCGTGGCTTTGGGAAGAGATCACGGAAGAAATGCAATGAAATAATGTTCCCCTGATTGTGGGCTCCCTCTCTCCGCGCTTGCATCACCCGCAGAGGGGGAAGGTCTGTTTGTGATTCCCAATGAACCTTGCCCCTCCCCACCCCCTAGCCACCCTTCCAGGGTCCTCTCCTCAGAGCTAGCTGCACGTGGTTCCCAGGGAGGGGGAGGGGAGCCTGCCGCTGGGGCAGCAAACCCCCCTGGGGTTTTTCCCGTTGGGTGGGACCCCCTCTGCTCTCAGAGCTGGAGCTGTGGGATCTTAGGGGCAGAGATCCTGGCGCCCCCAGGGCTGCCCTCTTCTAGTGGATGCTTCCTTGTTGGAGTGGCTGTGAGGCTGGCCCTGGCCTGTCCTGCCGCACCAGCAGGACCATGTGGGAGAGAAAACCAGAGACTGCAGGGAGTGTCCCCTTGGGGGACACCCCAGACCCTTTCTCTGGGTGGAGCTGAGTTACCTCCCTCCCAAGAGGAGCTGCCTCCCGCTGTGTTCGCTTCTCTCCTCTCCTAGGAAGAGCGTCTCTGGCGTCTGGTTTGTTACCAGTTTGGATACACGGGCTTCTCAGATATTCACTGAGTGGTCATCGTGGAACAATTAGGTGGGGAAGGTTCAAGCCTTGGATGTAAAGCTTGGGGTCACCGAGCTCCCCCCAAATAACAAAGCGATCCATTTAGATGGAGCTGATCATCTCCCCTAGACAAGCAATATTCAAGGGAGCAGATAGAGATCCTTCTATGGGGCACCCTGTCTCTGAGATGAGCCGAGTGGAGGCCTCTGGCCCAACCTCAAGCTTCTCTCCTGGCAGGAATGAGTTTCCCTTGGAGAAGGGCCTAGAGATGTCTCTTCTGCCTTCCTTTGAGCCCCACCCAAAGACAGCCCCTCAGCACAGGTGCTCTCCCTCTCCACCTGGAACTCACCACCTTCTCTACTACTACCCATAGGGGCTATTTGATTTCTGTCTTTCTAATCTTGCCCCTCACTACAACCCTAGGAAGTAGGAGCTATTATTGCACCAATTTTGCAGATGAGGAAACTTGAGGAAGGCAGAGGTTAAATGACTCCAGGGTCACACAGCTAGGAAGTGTCTGAGGACAAATTTGAACTCAGATCCCCCTGACACCAGGTCCAGCACTCTATCCACTTCGCTGCCTAGCAACCTCTAATACAAAATCCCACTGTCATTATTGCTTGGTTTTTTTGTTTTCCTCCCCAATTATTTGATTTGGTAGGAAGCAAAACACTTGGCTAAAGTTTCTCTTCATCCAGGACTTTCCAATGCATATGTCAAAATCTTCCCAGATTCCTTGAGAAGACAGAACCAAGGAGATCTGTGATTGTTAAGACAAGGTGAATCATGATCCAGATGGGAAGAGAAGGTACTTACCCTGGGCAGTGGGGGTGGGCCAATCCCCCTACCCCCTCCATGGGAGAACTCTCGTCCTCCCAGCCTCTGGTCACCGCTTGGTGTCCACTGCAGAGTCCAACGTGAAGAGACATTTCCTATGGCTGGTGAGCCCCCCACCTCTCTTAGGGTCCCCCTGGCCTCTAGGACAAAATGAAAGCTCCTCCCTCTACACTCAATGCCCTCCACAATCTGGCTCCAGCCCTTCCCTCTCTGGCCTTTCCTAATGGCTCCTCTCTCCCTTATAACAAAAGCCTGGTGGGGTCTGCAGTCAGAGAGCTCACTTCTGATGCTTCCTGCTTGTGCAGCCCTGCCCACAAGACCTCAACATCCTCATCTGTAAAATGGACTGGATTGTATCCAATGTTTCATCTGGTTGTAAATCCCAAAATCCTCTTGGCTCTTGGCCAGAGAGGGGGCAGCTTATCCTCCAGGCTGATTGCAGCCCCCTCTGCCTCACCCACTGCACATTCTGTTCTGTTTCCTATCCCACCTCAGGTCTTGACACATGCTGAGGACCAGCCTCTTCCTCACTTCAGCCAATGGACCGTAACCTCCTTGAGGGCAGGAATGTTTCACTTTGATCTCTGTATTCCCAAGCACCTAGCCCAGTGCCTGGTAACTAGTAGCTGCTTAATGAATGCTGGCTGACTGATGGGCAGATGGATTTGTGACACCCATTCATTTCATCGATCCCAGGAACGTTGCAGATGACATCCATAAGGAGTCCAGAATCTGGCCTAATCATTCAAACGAGAACCACCAAGTGGATGAAGAATGCCATTGTCTGGGCTGTGACCAGAGGTTCTGTGGCTAGCCTGTTGAGTTTGTCTCCCTGCAGACAGAGCTCTGACAGGTGCTGGAAATGGACACTCTGGATGGTCCAGGATTGGGCTGGTGGAGAACAGGCCACATTACCTTTGGGGAACTGGAAATCTCCTGTGATGCTCCCCAAAATTCTCTATGATGAAGTCCTTCTTTTTAATATGCTTACCCTGCCAGTGTGGTTATCAGACGCAAGAGAATTCTCCAGAGAATTAGCAATGATTAGCTCCCAGAGAGCAAGACTGAGTCCCAGGTAGGTGTGCAAAGGAAAAAGAAGAGGAGCTGAGCCGAGGCTCCCCTGCCATTGGGTGGATTCCCTGGGGTGGTGAGTCCCTCAGCTCCTGCCCTTATCGGATTTATTGTCTGATGCCAGGAGCACAGAGAAGTCTCGTGGGGGGAGGGGCAGAGGATAACCAGGCAGGAAGCTCTTGAAAGACTTCAGGGAAGGGTCAGGGGCGGGACTGAATGGCGTGTGTCCCAGCCAGATGGAGACAGGGATGCTGAGCCTCTGTGTGCATCCATCCTTTCAGACTCATCTTCCTGAGTTCAAATGTTGCCTTAGTAACTGTGTGACTCTGGGCAAGTCACTTCACCCTGTTTGCCTCAGTTTCCTCATATGTAAAATGAGCTGGAGAAGGAAATGGCAAACCACTCTGTATCTTTGCTAAGAAAACCCCCCATGGGGTCACGGAGAGTGGACTGAACCACAGCTTGGACAACCCTTTCAGCCTTCGAGGGGCACGGGAGTGGGGGGACACGGGGAGGGGCCAGCACTGTCGAAGAGAAGAGACCTGAGTTCAGTGTGGACAGAGTCAATGACTTCTGGACTTAGAGATCCCTTGGACCCCTGAGGTCTGGCCTTCTGTGACTGGCTGGTGCCCCCAGAGCCTCCCGTGGAAGGAGGTCCTGCTGTCAGCGCTCTGCTCCCCAGGCCTGTCTCCCCCAGGCCCCCGCCTGGCACCTTCTCTGCTCTCCCCCTTTTCAGCTCACTTCTCCTACAGAATGTAAGCCCCTGGAGGTGAGGGCCATGCTCTCCACATCTCAGCTCTTGGCACAGGGCCCCGAACACGGCCCTTCACAAATACTTAACTGACTGACTGACTGCTGATGGGCAGGGCAGTGTCCACAGGCCTGAGATCTTGCGTGTCCGATAAGTGGCCGCAGGCCAGCCGCTACTCGACCTCTCTCTGTTACCTGGGCTCTCTCAGGCTTTCCCACAGAGGGTTGGGTGTCGTTCCCCGACTAGACTGGGAGCTCCTTGAGGGCAGGCACTGGCTTTGTCTTTCTTTGTAACCCCAGCACTTAGCATGGGTCTGGCGCACAGTAGGTGCTTAATAAATGCTTACTAATTGACCGCACATGATCTCATGAGGGCCCAGTCCTCCTCTCCGTGTTGCGTGGCTGTTAATTGGACCTTGGCATCCTGCATCATCCCCAAAGTGTTAGAAGGGACCAATGCCCATGGGCAGCCTGGTGGGCAGGGAGGCCCAGGGAGGCTTTGGCCTCTACAAAGGTCAGTGAGGGTGACTGCAGGACAGCAGGATGCCCAGGGGCAGCTTCCAGTCAGTGGGGGGCCAGGAGCTGATGCCAGGCTCCAAGGCCTGCACAGAGAGGGTTTCCTGAGCCTTTGCCCTCAGGGCAGCCTGGCGCTGGGAGCAGCTCAGGCTTTGTGGGCAGCTGACAGGCTCTGGTTTCAGCAGGGGCTGAAAGCCTCACACTGGCTTGGGCCCAGAAATGCCTCAGTTCTCAAAAATGTCCACTTGTTTGCCTTTGGCCCAGCTTTGTTTTTCTTGCTGAAATCTGTGTGGAACAGGAGAGCAGGATGCCCGAGGCGGGCGGCTGGGGCTGCTTGAGGTCTGAGCGATTTGGCTGGCTCCGAGTTCCTGACTTTGCAGACCTCGGCTTTATCTCGTCCAAAGAGTAATACGAGAAGTGTTTACAGAGCTTATCTCCCTGAGCTGATTGGACCCTGCTCAGTGCGGGAAGGGAAGGAAGCTGAGCTGAGATTGTGCAGGGGTGCCTCCGGGAGCTTGGGGGCTGGCCAGCCCAGGGTCCAGCAGCCTGGCCCAGAGAGGGTCTCCTGGGCCGCCTCCCTCCGCAGTGAGGGCACTGCACTGCGCCCCGGGCAGACCCCCACCCATACCCCATGGTGCTCCTCTGATCTTCTTTCTGCCTGGCGAGTGGGCTCAGAGACCAGAGAGGCACTGGGGCAGCCGGGCGGCTCAGCAAGTACAGCTTGGGCCTCGAAATCAGGAAAACCTGAACTCAGATCCTCCTTCAGACACGTGGTAGCCTCGAGGTCCTTAGCAAGTCACCTGACTTCATACCTCAGTTTCCTTATCTGTAAGATGAGGAGAATCACAGCCCCTCCCTTCCAGGGTGGCTGGCTGTGAGGACTCAGTTGAGATTACCGAAGGGAAGTACTTTCTAGGCCTTACAATGCTCTAGGTAAGTAGTAGCTGCCGCGGGGGCGGTGGTCTGGCCCAGAGTCCTCATTGGACCTGGGGGAGCCTGAAACCCAGGGAGAACCGGGCCTGACCAGCTTTACAAGGCTTCTGGGGGAGACCGGGAGCTCCCCAAAGCCTGGTCTATTTATTCAAGCTCAGGAACGTGTCAGGGACTGCTCTGTGAGCAGGAAGACAAAGAGGGGACAGCCCCTGCCTGCCCTCCGGGGGCTTCTGTTCTGTTGGGGGGATGCAGAGCACTTAGGTCAGCGCAGGAAAGGTACGGTCGCTAGCTTCCCTGCTCTTATCCACGCAGCATTACAGCTTTTCAGAGGACAGCATCCTTCTCTGGCTGCTGAGACAGATGGAAATAGAGACAGGGGAAGGGGAAGGAAGGACTAATCACTTATTATGTGCCTACTGTGTGCCAGGCGCTCTGCTCAGTGCTATATAAAGATCCTCACAATAACCCTTCCAGGTAGGTGCTGTTATCCCATTTTACAGATGAAGAAATGAGGCAGGCAAGTTAAGTGGCTTACCCAGGGTCTCACAGCTAGTCAGAATCTGAGGGTGGGGTCCTTTCTGAGACAGAATCCATAGTATCTGAAGGCATGTGAGGAATTCAGCTTTTTGTTTTTTTAAGTGTTGCCTGATGTCATCAGTGTGACAAACTCTCTTGCTTCTGATGGACTGGGCCATTCTCTGCCTCTCCCAGCATGAGAGAAGTGCCCTCCCCCCTCTCTGAGCTTAGTACCAGGTTCTAAACTCAGTTAATGTGGGTGACATTGGCCACCCTCAGGGTGCTTAGAATCCCCATAACTATTCGCTCACTGACTCCTCCTCCACCCCGGCTCATGCCTCACCACTGGGGGACTTTACCACAGCTGCTGATGCTTCTTCCAGCCCCCAACTTCTCAGCTCAGCTCTCAGTGACGTCTGCTCCCCAGCCTCCTCTGGCCCACCTCAGCTGCACCCCCAGGGATGCCAACAGCCCCTCATCTCCCCACTCCCACCCCCACGGCCTCCTCTTTCCACTCCTCCCTGACAAGTCATCCTCATGGTGACTTGCAATCTCTGTACCCTTGGACCTTTTCCCCCAGGCCATGCCAGCTACCCCTGCTGCCCTTTGCACCATGCTCTGGCTCATAGGGAATTGTCTTCTGTATGTGTGTCCTGTCCCCATTAGAATAGGCAGTGGCTTTTCTGTTTGTGACTCTGTTGCTTAGCACAGTGCTTTGCTTAGAGAAGTAAGTGCTGAATTCATCCATCCATTAACCCACCATCCACCCATCCACCCATCCACCCATCCACCCATCCATCCATCCATCCATCCATCCATCCATCCATCCATCCATCCATCCATCCATCCTTCCATCCATCCACCTATCCATCCATCCACCCATCCATCCTTCCATCCATCCATCCACCCACCCATCCACCCATCCACCCATCCACCCATCCACCCATCCATCCTTCCATCCTTCCATTCACCTTCCACCAGGAGCCCCCTCCTCCCTGCTCCTCTTCCTGCTCATGCCTTTCAGAACTCCTGGGTTCCTCCTCCCTCGGCCTCCCCTGCTCCTGGAATCGGAGGAAGTTTTCAAACTCTGCTGAGTCTGAACCGATGCATAGTATGTTATCTGATCTCAGATGGCCCCCATGCCCCTGCAGCCAGGAGACCCTTCCCCATCCTCCTAGTCGATTTTCTATCCTGCTTCCTACAGCAGCTGCTCCTAAACTCTCTTCTCCCCCTCTGGTTTCCCAATGCCCCCTCCCCACCCCCTCCTCTGGCTCAGAACCTCAGCTCCATCTCCCACCTCTCCACTCTACTTCACTTATGTCTTTTGGAATCCTGGTTTTCTTCAAGATTTACCTCAGTCAGTCAGTCAGTCAAAACTATCTATAATCATATTAAAAATGCTCTAAATTGCTATTGATGAAAGAAATGCAAATTAAAACAACTCTGAGGTACTACCTCACACCTATCAGATTGGCTAATGTGATAGGAAAGGAAAATGATAAATGTTGGAAAAGATATGAGAAAATTGAGACACTAATGCATTGTTGGTGGAGTTGTGAACTGATCCAACCATTATATAGAACAATTTGGAACTATGCCCAAAGAGCTATGAAACCATGCATACTCTTTGACCTAGCAATACCACTACTAGGTCTGTATCCCAAAGAGATAAAAAACAAAAAAGGAAAAAAGAAAATGACCTATATGTACAAAAATATTTATAGCAGCACTTTTTCTGGTGGCAAAGAATTGGAAATTGAGGGGCTGTCCATCAATTGGGGAATGGCTTAACAAGTTGTGGTACCTGATTGTGATGGAATACCATAATGCTATAAGAAATGGCGAGCAGGATGCTCTCTGAAAAACCTGGAAAGACTTACATCAACTGAGGCAAGGTGAAATGAGCAGAACCAAGAAAAGATTGTATGGTAATAGCAATATTGTATGATGATCAACTGCAAATGACTTAGCTCTTCTCAGCAATGTAACCATCCAAGACAATTCCAAAGGACTCATGATGAAAAATGCTATTCACTTCCAGAGAAAGAATTGATGGTGTCTGAATGCAGATGAAGCATACTTTTTCTTTACTTTCTCTATTTTTCTTGTTTTTTTTTGTCTGTTTTCTTTCAGAACATGACTAATATGGAAATATGTTTTGCATGACTGCACATGTATAACCTATATCAAATTGCTTGCCTTCTCAATGAGGTAGGGAGGGAATTTGGAACTCAAAAATTTAAAAACACGAATGTTAAAAATTGTTTTTATATGTAATTGGGTAAAAATAAAATATTAAGTTATAGTTTAAAAAAAGAGAAAAAGAAGATTTACCACAGTCACCATTTTCTATGAGAAACCTTTCCTGATCCTCCTAGCTGCTAGACACCTCCCCAAACTGCCTGTATTCAGTTTGACTATCGTGCATGCGGAGATGTGTACATGTATAAAAGGGCATATGTGCACTTGCACACACCTGCCTATTTTCTCCCTGTTAGAACAGAAGCTTCTCAAGAATAGTGGGTTTTCTCCATTTGTCTTTGTCTCACCAGTAGGTAGCCTGGTGCCCAGCCGCTGAGGAGTGGCTCATAAATGCTGGTGGACCACCTCTTTCCTAAGTAGCCTGGGGCACTCAGAGGTGGTTAAGTGATTTTCTTGCGCAGTAAATTGTCACATAGACAGTCAATGTCAGAGGACAGACTGGCCTTTGAGTTCAGCTCTCTCTCCACTAGGCCACACTCCCTCTGTATTTTAGCCATAAACTTATGTTTGGTAGCATTTGAAACGGTCTTGTGGGAATAGGCATGTGAGTTCTGAGAATCTGGTGATGTCCTCTTCTGAGGGAAGAAATGGGAATCGATTGGTCGGGGCTGAGGCACTGCTGCTCTGGGCCTGCCTTCCAAAGGCAGTGCAGAACAGTGAGGCACTGCGGACCCTGGTGAGGACCCTGGGAAGCAGAGACTGGAGTAGGAGGGCTGTTGGGGAGACAGCACCCACCAGGGGGCGGTGGAGAGCTGAGCTGTCAGCCATCCTCTGAGCATGCCCTGGACCTCCCTCCCTCCTGCTTTACAAGGGTATGGCTTCTTACCAGGCTCAGAGCACCAAGTGACCATGACCGATAGCCTGGGGCCAGCTTAACTTTATTCATTTTATTTGACATTTGGGTATCTGGATTACCAGAGCCTTTGCAAGGTTTGTATAGTTGTTCAGCCATGTCTGACTCTCGGTGACCCCATTTGAGGTTTTCTTGGCAAAGATAATGGAGCAGTTTGCCATGTCCTTCTCCAGTCCATTTGACAGGTGAGGAAACTGAGGCAAACAGAGTGAAGTGACTTGCCCAGGGTCACACAGCTAGGAAGTGTCTGAGGCCAGATTTGAACTCAGGGAGATGAGTCCTCCTGACTCCAGGCCCAGCGCCTCATCAGCTGCCACGTGCCAGGCACTTTGTTAACTCTGGGGATACAAAAAAATGAAAAATGATGGTCTTTGCCCTCAAGGATCTTGCAATCTGATGGATCCATTTTGCCCTTCCCCGGCCCCCAGGGCTGCACAGCTCTTGACTGCGCCAACCTCTCTCATATATCTCTAGCCTTCCTCCTCTGTGCAGCTTGCTTTTCTTCCTCCTCCTCCTTGACTTACTCAAGCCCCTCCCAAGGTCAAGGTCAGGAGTACCATTGGTGGTCTATTCCCAGACCAAGTGTTAGCCCCTTGAAATGTCAGGAGCTCTGGAAAAAAGGCTATTTGCCAGTTGTTCACCCTTCGTTCTCCAAGATGACCAATGATATCACGGGTGATGTCCTGACTCCTGCACGAATTGAACTGAAGTGAGGCTGGGTGGCACAGGGTCATCTGTCAGGACAACTGGCAGTGGCTGGGATGCAGTGGACGACAGTGGCATCTTTGATGCCTGACCGAGCTCTAAGCACTCCACAGTGCCTGCTTCAGCCGCCTTCACGGCAGCTCCCCACCGGGGAAGTCTTCACACGCTTGGGCGGACATCTCCCTAACTCGTGATGGGTCTGATGCCTCTTGGTTACCCTCAAGCTGGTGTAGCCCATCTGCCGAGATGGCTTACCAGGTGTGGCCACTGTGCATGCTGCAGATCCTTGGAGCCGCGGGTGAGAGTTGGGAGCCAGGTGGACGCCAAAGGTGGATAAACAGCCCTCACACCAGCAGTGCTGGTCCTCCTGAGCACCCTATATGCCCCATCCCAGACAGTCCCCCTCCCTCTTCCCTTGCCTCTGGGCAGAGATCAAAGGGTGGGTTACAGAAGCATTCAGTTCATCCAAACTGTAGGAGTACTCACTTTTGAGGATGCGGGCGCTTGCACAGAGAAGGCCCAGAATTCTCTGTATCAACCAACCCAAAGCACAACTAGGTGTGACCTAGGGTTAGACACTTCTATTCCCCAATCAAATGTATGAACTGGGCTTGAACCAGCTCCTAATCTGTTTGGGAGGAGTGCAGGGCTTTGGGGGCCGCAGGAAACGTGCTGGGATTGACCCACAGATTTAGAGAGGACTTTGGGCTCCAATGAGGAGTTGGAGCACCTCAGGGCGGTGGGTCCTAGGCCTGTACCAGAAGGCAGACAGGAGGTGGGGGCTTAGGGTTATGTGTGTGTGTGGCTTGCTTGATTCAGCAGCACGGGGAGGGATCCCAGGAGAAGATGGTGGGAGCCTTGAAGGGTGGAGGTCTGGCTGGAGATAGCAGCCTAGAGCACGGAACAAGGGTTTCAGCGCAGAATTGTCTTCATCGGATGATAGCGGCAAGACTGGAGAAGGAGGGCCTGAAGTCAGAAGTCAGCTGTCTGTAAGGGGGAAGGGAGAGGGGAGAGAGGCGTGTGAGGTCAGAGCAGAGGGTGAGAGGCTGAGTCCAGATCGACAGGAAGCTACGGTCAGGTCAGTTCTACGAATGACACAGGACGTGTGAGGGCTGGGGAGATCCAGGTGTGACTCTCTCGGTGTGGCTGAGCTCCAGCAGGCCGGGAGCCCAAGGACTTAACTGAGGGGAGGGAGTTTGAGAGAAGACGGTGAGCCAGGTGTGGCTGAACTCCAGGGGGAGGGAAAAGAGGGGGACTGATTTGGGGAGGGGCGCAGTGGATAGACCCTGGGGCCTGGAGTCAGGCAGATCTGAGTTCAAATCCAGCCTCAGAGACTTGCTAACTATATCTCAGTTTCCTCATTTGTAAAATGAGTTGGAGAAGGAAACAGCAAACCGCTTCAGTATTTGCCAAGAAAAGCCCAGACAGGGTCAGGAATAGTGTGAAATGACTGACCAACAACAAAAAACAAGAGTCACTCAGAGTGGGCTGGCAATTGTGATTGAAGGCACTCTGCAGGAGGGGAGGCTCCTAAGGGCTGGTGACAGAAGGAGAGTTACAAGTTGGGGGGGGAGTCTGCCAGTGGGTCCCCCCTTCAGGGGGCTCGAGTCTATCTGGGAAGATGAGGCGATTTTCTGTAACAGAGAGTGAACAATGCAGAGTCCAGCTTCCTGATGACGCAGAGCTCCTGGGGCCCTTTGGGGACCTGTGCTCAGGCTGCCTCAAGGCTGAATTCCGGGGGTGCCAGCCTTTGTGGGGCTACCTCGAGGCTCGGGCAATCCAGTCTCTATCACGGGCTACCTCTGATTTGGGGTGAGTCCCTCTGCCTCTTGATTCTCAGGTCCCTCTGAGGATCGATGCTCTTCTCTAAGGATTCCTCCAGGGCCAATTTTGAAGGAGTCTAGGAAGACGTCTCCTTGGCCTCAGAGCGCTTCCCAGACAGAGCAGCGGGAGGAGTGCAGACGATAGGGTTCGAATCCTTGATTTGACCTCGAGCAAGGTCAAGGCCATGCAGGAGGGCTTGCTGGGCCCCCGTTTCTTCCCTTGCAGAATGAAGGGGCTCCTGAGCTGGAGGAGGGCCCAGCTCTGGGGCCTGTCGGGCCAGACTGAGGAGCAGAAGGGCCCGAGGCCTCGCTGCTGCCCCGGGAGCCGAGAGGTGCAGTAAAACGAGCTGTCTCATTGTGTGCTGGGTTTGTTGCTGGCTTCTTGTAACTGGTCTTTTTCTCTGCTAGGACTGAGCAAGAGAGGCTTATTTACGCAGCGGGACTGATTGATAGCGTTTATTTTTCCTGTGGTTTCCATCCTCATTCTGAAGTGAAACATGAACCTGAGTGAATTCCCCATGTCCCCCCACCCCTTCGCACTCAGGGCCCAGCGTGGAGGGGCTCACATTTCCTGAAAGCTGTGTCTGCACTGGGGTCCCTATATGGCTATCAGGTTAGAGAGACCCCCATCCTGGGGAGTTTGGTCCCAGAGGCTTTGTATCATCAGGACAGGGGTGGGGTGGGGTGGGCCAGAGAGGGGAAGACATTCGCTCCCAGACACACAGCTGCACAAAGCAGGGCTGGGCTTGGAGCCCAGGTCTCCTGACATCCCTTCTGCCAGGTGAGGCCAAAGCCAGAGGTAGGATTGATAATGGGATCATTGTCTCTAGAGTGGGAAAGGACCTTAAATATTATCAAGTCCAACCCCCCATTTTACAGATGAGAAAACTGAGGTCCAGAGAGGGATTTGCCCATGTGTAGCAGGCTGGTCTTCTAGCCCAAGTCCACAGATTCCAACCTTTCCCTCCTCACCTTTACACGATGCTTCCTTCCCTCAAAAGGCATTACATATCTGCATCCCAGGGGTGGAGACTAAGTTCAAGTCAGTGAACATTTATTAAGCTCCTGCTGTTTTCCAGATACACCCTGGCCTGTTACAGAGAAGGGTATCAGGCCTGATTTCTGTCTGATTCCCTTCAATGCTGGTTGTCTAGGGGCATGGATTCTGGCTCAGGAGGAAAGCTGGGTCCTTGGTTCCATCCCAGGGGCAGGGGAGCCTTTAGCTTTCACAGGTTGGCTCAGCTCCTTCCCATCCAATGCTGGTTCCATCCATCATTGCAAATGGCGGCTAGCTGGTAAACCCGGTGATCCAAGCAAAACAGCAGAGAGTGGAGAAATTCTCCAGGTCAGGCATGCCAGCAAATATGCAAGAGCACATGAAGAAGAGGAGGCTCCATTTCACAAGCTCTAGGGACAAAGGCAGGAAGTGAAGGGCGTGAGCCGCAGTCGGCCCCTCCCCCACCCCCACGTCTGGACCTCCTTCCTCCACATGGGTCAAGGCTGAAGAGAGTCTGGCCCTCTCTCGAGAAACTCTGATACCAACTCTGAAGGTTCTTTGTGGCGGGTCCACAGAGAGGCACTCGGCATTGTCTTCAGCAATGAGGAGCCACACCTCCATTCTCACAGCTCTCCTTCCATGTCTATGTGTTGTTCTATCTCTTTTTAGCTTTTCTGTGTATTTTAAATAAATGTTTCAACGACTCCCCTTTCCCTTTGGCAACCCCATACTGTCCACATTAAAAAAATATATATATCTCGTTCTGCCCCGTGAGTCTAGCCCCTCTAAAAAAGGGGTCGGGCATGAGTCCTCAGCGGTCCTCGGGAGTCACGGCTGTCATTGCACTGAGAAGAGCTCTGAAGCCTTTTCTTTGCAACATTGTTATTGTATAAATGGTTCTCCTGGTTCTACTCACTTCATTCTACATCAGTTCATACAAGTCTTCCCAGGCTTCTCTGAAACTCCCTTTCTTATTATTTCTAATGCTGTGATATTATTTCATTACATTCATAGAATATAATTTGTTCAGCCTTTCCTCAATTGATGGGCACTGCCCTAGTTTCTGGTTCTTTGCTATAGGCATAGAGTGGCTATGGCTATGTTTTGTACACACGGGTCCTTTTGCTGTTTCTTTGCTCCCTTAAGGGTGCAGGAATAATAATGGCATTGCTGAGTTGAGCCAATTCAACAAACATTTATTAAGCCCTGTGTACCAGGCACTGTACCCTGAAGATACATAGAAAGACAAAACCCTATCCCTATTCTCAGCGAGCTCACAGCTAAAAGGAGGTAACGTGCAAACAGCTACCTACAAATAAGATAAAGACAAGATAAAAGGAAGATGTTCTCCTAGGAAAGGCCCTTAGGTTAAGGAGGAAGGGAAAGGCTTTTTGAAGGTTAGATTTTAGCTGGGACTTGAAAAAAGCCAGGAGGCAGAGATGGGATGGGGAACATCCATGATTGGAGGAGGGCCGGGTGAAATGCTCAGGACTGGGAGATAGAGGGTCCATGGGAGGAGCAGCCAGGAACCAGAGCCACTGCATCACAGGGTACATTGGGGGAGGTGGGGATAAGAAGACTGGAGGGGAAGGAAAGAAGAAGTCAGGTCATGAAGGGCCTTAAAACCCAAGCAGAGAATGTAATGTTTCATCCTGTAGGCGATAGGGAGCCATTGTTGTTTAATGAATGCAGAGTCACTCGGTCACTTTGATGGCCAAGTGGAGAATGGCCTAGAGCAGGGAGAGACTGGAGGTAGGTAGACCCCTCCAGCAGCAACTGCCATAGTCCAGGTGTGAGGTGATGAGGGTCTGCACCAGGATAGGGGTAGGGACAGAGGAGAGAAAGGGATCGTATGAGAAATATTTAAAGGTAGAATTGACAGACATAGCACCATATTGGATAGGGGGGAGAAGGGAGAGAGAGAGAGGAGCCCAGGATGACAGCTAGGTTGGGAACTGAAGGGACTGGGCAGATGGTGGTGTTGTGGACAGTAGGGAAGTTAAGAAGAGGGAGGGCCAGGGAGAAAGACCAAAGGGTCTACCAGATTTAATGAATTTGAAGGCATGGTTCCAGGTGCTTTCCAGAATGGCTAGACCAATTCCCAATCTACCAACAGTGTATTAATTTACCTATTTTCCCACAGTTTCTCCAACATGTGTCATTTTCCTTTTTTGGTCAACTTTGCCAATCTAAGGGAGCTAAGGTGGAATCTCAGAGTTATTTTAATTTGCATTTTTCCCCAGGGTGTGTGTGTGTAGGAGGGGGACAAATGGGAGAGAGAGGGAGGGAGGGAGGGGGAGAGAGAGAGAGAGAGAGAGAGAGAGAGAGAGAGAGAGAGAGAGAGAGGGGGGGGAGAGAAAGAGTGAGAAAGGGAAGAGAGAGGGAGGGAGGAGAAAGGAAGAAAAAGAGAGATGGAGGGACAGAGAGAGAAAAAAGAGAAAGAGGGAGGGGGCAGCTAGGTGGCACACTGGATAGAGCACCTGCTCTGGAGTCAGAGGACCTGAGTTCAAAACCCGCCTCAGATACTTACTAGTTAGCTGTGTGACCCCGGGCAAGTCACTTAACCTTCACTGCCTCTAAAATAAATAAAAATAGAAAGAGGGAGGCAGACAGAGAGAGGGAAGGAAAGGGAGGGAGACGCTTTGGAGCCCTTGTGCTAGCCTTGTTATCACTTCCCCACGCTCCTGTCCTGCTGGTTTGTTCACGATCGATAACAAAATCCCTGGCGTCTCCTTTCCGTGATCTTCGCCAAGCTTCCCTCTGTTCTGCTTTCCCTCCATTCCCGGAGTTTCCTCGAATCCTGGTGGTCTCCTCTCGCTTTCCCCTTTCCTGTCTCTTCTCAATGAATGCCGTCCCCCGCTACCTGCAGTCACGGCTCGCATCCCGCTCTGTTTCGCCGCACCCGGGAGGTCGGATCTGCTTTGCCGGGTGACGTCGACCTCTCCGTCCTCCCGCTTGCCCCTTCCTCACTTTGTGTCCTCGCGTGCACACGAGGCTGCTGCATCTGCGCTGCGACTGTTCCCTCGGCCGGGGGACCCAGGCAGTGTTCTGCCTGCTGTTTCCTTCTTAGCTCAAAACGGTTTTGATTAGATTTGCAAGTCAGCAGACAAATACTCAGGACCAGCCGTTTTGCGCCCTGCTCTCTGTCCCTGGCCTGGAAGCTGGCTGCTGCATTTTAAGCCTCAGTCCAGAAGCCCAAATCCTGTTCTCAGCCCCCGTTTTCTAACCATCTCCCAAACAGCGTTTCTTTTCTATGTCCTCACCTTGAGTGTGGGCAACAGCGATGAAATCACTTCTCAAGACCCTATGATCTCCAGTTGTCATTGGCCTTGCCTCCTAGGGCACTTCTGGAAGCAGACGGGTGTCCCCACGATTTCCCCGAGGTGATTAGTAATAACCAGTGCCTAGCACCTAGTAGGTGCTTAGTAAGTGCTTGTTTACTTAATAATCATCCGTTTTGAGGAGTCTTGGGAGATTTTCTCTTATGTTATAGGGGCAGCTAGATAGAAGTGGATAGAAGGCCAATCCTGGAGTCAGGAAGACCTGATTCAAATCTAGTCTCAGACACATATTAGAATTTAAGCTCTATCTGACTCAGTTTCTTTAAATGGGGATAACGACAGCACTTACCCACAGGATTGTGAGGAATATTTGTGAGGAGGTTCCGAGACAGGGTCTGACACATAGTAAGCGCTGGATAGGTGTTAGCTATTACTGCTATTGTTATAATAATAGGCATTACTTTAATTAGTGTCTTGGATCTATAATCCTGTGGAGCTCTCTAGTGTTATTCTGAAGCCAACCAACAGTGAGCACAGTTCTCCTGTCCTTCCATTGACCCTTTCTGGTTGGTTTCTCACAAAACAGCCCTAATGGTTCTGCGCCATCATGGCTTAGAAGGCAGAGGGCTGCCTCCTCAGGGCACTGAGATCTCAAACTCCTCAGAAAGTCTTGATTTGGTTTCTTAGCTCCAAGTGCTCAGTGTGTGACCTTTTCCCTCTCTTCTCTGGGGGGCATTCCTCCACCTTCTAACCTCGTGGAGCTGGGTGGGGTTCCCCTCGGACTGTAGAGAGCCTCATTCTCTTTGGTTTTCATACTGAAGGCTTCTTTTGGGTTCTGCAAGAAGTGCTTTGTGGTCACTGAAGGCCCAGACCCTGGAGCCTTTCCTCCCCAGGGGAGAGGGCAGAATTTGGGCAGCTAAAAGGCCAGCTAAGATCTGGGTGCTCACCATTTGTACTAGAAGGACGTCCCCTCTCCTTTTGTGCTTTGGGACCCTTACTCCCCCTCCTGTACAGGTTTGCGCCTTTGACTCCTGTGACAACCATACCCAGCTCTCTTTCCTTTCTCTCATGCAGTTCTTGTCTGGTCATACCAGTTTCTTTTGCCTACGTTTTATTACTGACTTGACCTGACCTAACCAACTCCTCTTCCCTCAGTTTTCTGCCTCAATACTTTTCCTCTTTCAACTCGGGTCCATCTTCCACTTTTCCAAAATAGTTGTAGGATCCAGCCCCACCCAACCCCCATCCCCAGGGGTTGCTGGGAGTCTTTAATGAGCTGAAGTTAATCAAGTACTTTGCAAACTTTAAATTTCTATGTCATTGTCCCTCATTGTTGCTATAGCATTCAAACGAAGGAAGGACATTTTCTCTAAAGTCTGGGTTCACAGAGGTTATAGCAGTCCTACCATGTTGGGAGAACCTCAGTACGGTCCCGGTAGCCAACAGTGCCTACTTTCTAAGGATCAGCCTACGTAAGGACGTGGAGGATCCTTACCAGATGCTTGAAAATGAATTCCTTGTGAGGTCCCTAAGGAAAGAGAAATGTGAAAAGGCCCTCAGTCCCATGCACTGCCTTTGCTCTGTGGAGATGGGAAAGGGGTCAGAGGGGTCAGAGACCCTCACAAATTTCAGGCCATATCTAAACATTAACTCAGCTGTTGGTACTATCAATGTGACATTCTTGTCCAGGGACCAACGGGTGAGTATCCTAATGGAAAAACTGAATCATATCATTCTTGACATTAACACCATAAACAAAATCAGAAGACAAAAGAAATTTGCAGCTAAATGGAAGGATGGCTCACAGGTTCTACTTGGAGTTGGCGGAGCTGGTTTTATTTCGCGTCCAAAGGCAACAAGACACATCATTTCATGGGACATTTGGTCATCTCGTATTGCAGTGTTCATGATAAATATTTGCAAAAAGACCACCATGAAAATCATTGCAGCTCATGCACCAACATCTGTTACCGACGGTAGAGAGGGGGAGAAAGTCAGCAAAGAACTCAATGAGACTCCCCCAAGTCAAACCAACCTATGCTTTTATCTTCAGCCACTTTAGGGAAAGGGGGCAGAGGGGCAGATGGTAAAAAGAAAGGTGGAAAATATTTCAGGAGGAAGGATGTGAAGAGGGCCACGACCCAGACCACGAGGAGTCCTGCGTGACCATATGCCATCAATATTATCTTCAAAAAGGAATCAGTAAATCACAAAAAATAAAACTGATTGTAATTTTATATGTGAGACATGACTCATTATTGATAGGAGAGTCATTCCTGAATCAACTCATTCAGCCCAATCAGTCAACAAGTCAGTCGGCATTTATTAAACACCTACTGTGTGCCAGGCACACAGTACCGTACCAGTACCAGGCACTATGCTGAGCACTGGGGATACAAAGAAAGGCAAATATCCAACAAAGGTCAAAATGAAGACAAATCTTGAAGGAAAGGCAGTGTAAGAAAGGGTTCTGTATTTGTAGTCAAAGAAACTGGTTTCAGTCTGGGCTCTGCCACTTAAGACCAGTGTGGCCAGAATAATTTCTCCTTGATGGCTTCCATCTCCTCCTTTCTGAAAAAAAAGGTGGTTTGATTAGCTGTGGTCCCTTCCAGCTCTGCAACTGTGAAACTAGAATGGAAATGAGAAAAAAAAAACATAGTGCACAATTAAAAAACTGCCAACTTTTCATGGGGTTTCCCTGCCTCCTTTGTTCGAAGGAAGGGCTCACTGGGAAGGTGAGTGGAGGATGGCAGAAATGGTCATGAGGTAGAAACAAAAAGTATCAATAAAACTTGAAACAGAACTCCCATGACCTGTTCAAAGGAGTTATTGACATAAAAAATTGGTAAATGTATGGAGGAAAGGACATCAGAACCCACTTTAACCATTTTGTAGAGTAGTTTACCCTTTGGAAATCACTTGTCATGATAAGTAGCACCAAAGAGCCTAGAAGCCACCTTAGTCAACAAACACTTGGTTGACTCGCCAAGCAGAGACATGGCAGCCACAGGTAACACTGGTTTAGAATATAAAACTGGTCTAAGTAATCATCAACAAGCATTTATGAGGTGTTTACTCTGATGTGCCAGGCTCTGTACTAGGCACTGGATGGTATACTGGAAAAAAAAAGTAAAATAGTCCTTACATTCTAATAGAAGGGACTATATAGACATATATATATACACATACACATGCATATATACAGATGTACACATGCACACACATATATGTATATGGGTGTGTAAAAAACATACAAAACAGATCCGAGGTAACCTTAGAGGGGATGCCAGTAGCAGCGGGGGAGACAGAGAAAGGAATGTTGTGGACGGTTGGGTTTCAGCTGAGCTGTGAAGAAAAGCCAGGGATTCTTAAAACATGGAAGTGAGGAGGGAAAGCCTTCCAGGCAAGAGGAACAGCCAGGGAAAAGGCACAGAGATGAGGGTTAGAACACCAAATGGGAGGAATAATATGGCATGGAGGGCAGGAAGATATCCAGTCATGAAGCACTTTAAATGGAGAAGTATGACCGTGGACTGAAAGATGGTGAGCACTATCATATCACATAACAGTAAGAAGTACTGCAGGCATAACGAAGCTTGATTAGAGACCAGTGGGGTCAAACCAAATCAACCCAAGGATATATAAGTAAGGGTGACAGTGGAAGGAAGACACTGAAGAGACAAAAGATGGAAAAGATCTGCGATGGTTTTTTTTTTTATAACAAATACTTTTTTTTTGGCATCAAAAACAGTGAAACCACTACGTTTGAACTCTAACATCATGGCTTTTAGTGTCCTTTTAGAGGAAGTGGAAGTGTCATTAAAGAAAATCAAGATGGAAAAACCAGTTGGTTTACACCAAGTATATAGAGTGGAGGTCTATGCTGGAGAGTAAAACATTTTGATAGCATTAAGGCATCAACTTTCAATATATTTTAAGGGGACAGTTACCAAAAGTAAAAAAAAAAAAAGATTGTCAACTTTTTTTTTCTCCAAATAAGGGTGACCATCAGTAGCTACTGTTCCATGTGCCTCCTTTCCTATCTAAACACAGCTTTTAATGAGAATAACCTACACACTTGTCAACTGCAACTTAACTGAAGACACTGGAAGGGGAAAGTCAGACTTTGCTAAGCAATGTTCCGTGGTAGAACACCTCTTTACTATGATTCAATTGACAGAGAGATGCTGTAGAATGTGCAAGAGGCTATTGTGCTCTCTCCAAGGCTGCTACTGACCTCAGCTGCCAAATCCAGTGGCCTTTTCTCAGTCTTCATTCTCCCTGACCTCTCTGCAGCCTTTCACCCTGCTGGTCACCCTCTCTTCCTGGGACTCTCTCCTCTCTGGGTTTTTGGGACACTGTCTCTGCTGGTCAC